>NC_083333.1:58527929-58784140 GCF_963455315.2 Globicephala melas
CGTGGAAAGCAGGTGCTATTTCCTGCCAGCAGGGAGAAGATGGGAGTTATCAGATAAAAACGGAGGCAGATGTTCAGAACTGAGCACAGATGCTCCCCGAACCCAGGCTCCTGGCTGCCATCCCTCACCTATCTGCGTGAGAGGGTAGGTGAGGGGTGATGGGTGGTCCAGCCAGGGAGGAGGCCCAGCCTCGTGAGGAAAACCTCGGGCCTGGGGCAGCCAGCACCGTTTGGGGGCTGTATTTCATGCCCCCTTGGTGCCTCGGAGGACAGGCTGTGAAGCTCAACTAACTGGATTTGAATCCTTGTCACTTTCGGCTGTGGAACCTCAGGCAAGTAACTTCCCCTTGCCTCAGTTTTCTCATCTGGAAAATGGGGATGCTGATAGTATATATGTCATAGGGATTGAGGGAGGATAAAACAGAACAAGTACTGAATGCTTAGAACAGCCTCTGAGTTAGAATGAATGCTGTGTGTTAGCTATTATTATCATCTTTTTTAATAGATCGTTTATAAAAAATGGATACAGTCCAAAGTCCTCCCTAATCTGGCCCAGATCCTTCTTTCTGGCTCATTGATTGCTCAGCTTTCCACGCTCCCCCCTGCTGGACACAACCTACCCTCCCACCACCTAGAACCCCTTTCTCTAAACATGCCTCCCATCCTTAAGCCTCCCTGCTTTGCTGATGCTAATCATCGTGCCCAGGAGGCCCTTATGCTCTCCTGTCAGTAGGGAGTTTTCTTGTGCAATCCTTCAAGATCCAGTTATGTTGCCCCTTCCGTGAAGATTCCCAGTGGCCTCCCCAGGCCTCCCTCAATACCTCTCACTTTCTCCGTGGCCTCCCATCTGCAGTTTACCTCCCACCTCCCACGTATGCTGTGTCTGCATGCACACAAAGCCTTTTCCAGAATAAGTGCCTCTGCAGAGAGAACTGTGTCCATCTCCATACACAACCCACACTCCCAGGGCCTAACTCAGTGCATTCCACAGCAGGTGCTCACAGACACCAGAGGATGGGAAGGGAGGAAGCAGGGAGGGAGGGCAAAGGGTAAAGCTTCAACTCTGCAGAGAAGGGTCTTGGGGTCCAGGAGGAGGAAGGGGTCCGCGGGCAGTGGGGAACCCGGGCATCCCTACCATGGACATAGCCTGAGGCCCCTGAGGAGCTCAGAGGCAGATGAATAGAGCTGAGAGTCCATCGGGAGTCATCAAGCCCTACTCACCCATTTCTTAGATGAGGAAACTGAGGCCCAGAGAGTGACTCCTCCTGAGTCATCCAGGTAATTCATGTCAGAGCTGGGACCAGAACCTAGTCTCTGTTGGGAGCTTTTTCCACCATGCAGTATGGCTACTCGTGATCTCCAGGCCCTGTGCCCTACTGTCCCCACCCAAACATTTGACCACTTTTTTGGGCTATGCTTGATGAATGTCAGTCAGTAACAGAGTTTGCAGGAAATATTGAATTACAAGGCTTGGGGACTTTGGGGGTGGTAAGACCTGGGGTGAAATAGGAAGAAATGACATTGAAGGAGTCAGGCCACAGGTCATCAGGCTGTAGGACCCAAGAGTGCTACTGCTGGGACCTTAGAGGTCTTCCGGTCCTGCCTGTCCATCTCTCAGAACAGGGAAGCAGAGGCAATCCTCCCAGCCGCCCAGGTCCCGGGCCTCAGAGGTGCAGCAAGGCGGGCCAGCCCTGCCCACTGCCTCTTCTCCTTTACCAACTCCTGCCCCAGGACCTTTTCCCAGTCTGGACTTGACTGGTATTCTAGGCTCATCTATACTGGTTTCTCCTTGGCCATCCTCCTTCCTCTTCCTAGGGACTCAGAGACAGACAGTCCTTCTGCCCCTGCCCCAGGAGATGGGGTTGGCAGAGATCAAACCAAATGATGGTGGAATTTAAAGTGGTTGAAATACACTGATGGTTGGAAAGACAGTGAGACAGAGCAGAACCAGAGTCCTGACTGCTTCTTGCAGGAGAACAGAACAGGGACTGGTGACTGATGCTTCCACCCTCTGCCAGGTCTGGCTCCATCCTGCTCCCCCATGAAGATGAGGGTGAGAAGGAAGGAGAGGAAGGGGGAAGGAGGATGAAGAAACACCAGCTGAGCCCCAGGCCCTGGATCGGGCACTTTCCGTGATTATATGCATTTAATCCTCGCGACAACCCATAAGGAGGGTATTATTCTACGGATGAGGAAATTGAGGCTTACAGAGGTTAGTAACTTGCCTGACATCAAAGAGCCAGAAAGTGGTGGAGCCAGGACTCACAAATCCCACGTGATTAACTATGCCTGGCAGTGAGGAGAGGGAAAAAAACACAGAACAGGACCAAGATGCAAGGAAAGACCTAAGAAGGCACTGAGTCCTTCCCCGAATCCCCATCACATTCCAGAATCTGAAACCAGCTGGGGGGTGGGGGGGTGGGGAGTGGGGTGTGGCTTGCCTAAGATCACACAGCAAGTCAGCAGGACAAGACAGCAGCCAGGACTTGAGGTGGGTGGACCCAGAGCCCTGGAATCCTCACCACGCTGCGTCTCCAAGGTCCCCTCCTGCTTCTCATTGCCAGTCACTCTAACCCCTCAGGGGATGGATGTGACGTCAAAAGCAACACCGCAGCACAAGCACAGAAGTGGAAGATTGGAACGAGGGGTGCTAAAGATGGAGATAGAGAATGGACCCCAGAGGGCTCCCCCGCAGAACTGGGAAAATGATGGGACTCGTGCTTCTGCAGGCAGAGGGGGCTTTTCTGGGGGCATCGTGTGTTGCTTCCCCCATGTGGAGGCTTAAATGTCCTGCTTTGACAAAGGCCCAGACTACCTGAGATAACATACGTGAGAATGGCTAGCAGTGTACCTGACATATAGTAGATGGTCAATAAACGTTCATTTGTTTCCTTTTATGCAAGGGGAATGATAAATCCTCTGGATGGAGCCCATTTATTCTTGATCCAAGTATTTATTGAGCACCTATTATATGCAAAGAGCTTTCAAGCAGCCCCTCTGGCCCATGTCAAGCACCCAGCTGCACTGAGCTGGTCTCCAGCTTCCCACAGGACTGCACTGCCCCATTCCTCTCAAGAGCTCCAGCTGGCTTCAGAACTTCCATTGGCCACCTCCAAGGCCATGTCCAGCCTCATCTCACCTCACCTATTCAACAAAGGGCTTATCACTTGGTCTTCCCAGAGTTGGATTTCTTGAGCCCAACACAGGTGGTCAACCCATCCAAGGTTAGATACAGTCACACAGTTTGTATAGTGTGACCATAGGAAAAGGAAAAAGTGACTTTGAAAGTTCGAAAGGTATGACACACACTCCTGATTTCCTGGGTATGGCTCAGGTAGCCCCTCAACCTGGATTCCAATGGTCTCTCAGGCTCTGTAGTTTCAGGCTCCCTTGGGAAACCCCTCTCTAGGTGGGAAGGCTTCTTGCCTGTTTGCCTTACCCATCCAAGGTGGAATCAGGTATGCGGCACCATGCTACAGGGGTTACAGCACGTTGCTACCCTCTGGGAACCCTCCCACAGCACCAGGAAAGAACTTCAGAGTCAGACAGTCCTCGTTCAGATCCCAGCTCTGCCACTCTCTAGCTGTGTGACTATAAGCAAGTTACTTCACCTCTCTGAGCCTCAGTCGCTGCTGCAGAAGAAGAGCATAACAATCCCTACCCTATCTCCTGGGGTCGAGGATTAAATGAGACAATGCAACTAGAACAACTTGCATTTTGCCTGACTCACAGGAGGCGCTCAGTAAATGGAAGCTGTGATTATTATGCTCAAGTCTCCGCCTCCAAATCAATTGCTCTGTTTCTCTGCTCTGCCTGCATGATGTCAGCTCTGTGCTCCGTGGGAAACATAACCGAGCAAAAAGTCCTTTCCCCTGGCTGGTCTCCACCCTCAGTCTCAGAGAGTCAGGACAGCCACACATGGCTGGGGACAACTGCCAGTTCCATTAGCAGCCAGGGAAAGGAGCAGAGACACACACTTCCCTAAGAGCCGGGTTATTTTCCACTTCACCCACCAGCAGAGTGAGCAAGGGGCAGATGGGGAGGGAGGCAGGGAAGAGGTGATGCTAATAGGACCAGGAATGCTGGCTACCCTCCCCCGCCAAACACCTTTGCCCGTGGCCCCAAAACAAGCAGCTCAGAGACTCTAGCCCGACTCCAGACCCTGAGACACTCTGCCAGTTTCCCCCTCCCACTCCCAGGGAGGGATCAAGCTATCAGCCAGCATGTGACCACTCACCAGGGTGAACACCCACTCAGCATCAGCACATAGGAAGGAAAGGATTTCTTGAGCTCCTAAGCATCAGTCCACTTCTTGCTGCCGGTTCACCCTGGGACTTGGAAGTGCAGACGTGCATGAAGAGTCCTGGGGATTTGGCTTTGCCCCCCTGGCTCTGGGTCAGAGACTTGCTGGCCAGCCCATAGGCGGCTGCAATCAGAAAGCAAGCAGCATCACAGCCTCAATGGGAGGAGGCCCAAGCAGACCAGCGGGCGCAGGCCAGACGAGGAGTTCTGCGCCGATGAGAACAGGGCAATATGGCATCAAGAAGTAGGGAGACAGCTATGGGAACAGGACTCCCTTCCTAGAAGAACCTTTATCCCAGAGGAAGTGGCTTCTCAAATGGAGATACCAGGCAGGCCCTTGATCACAAAGTCGGCAAGAACCAGGGTCAAAGTTCAAAGCCTGACCAGCAGCTCAGCTGAGTTCCCTCCCATTCCCTCCTCCCTGGGGACACGGTTCATCCTGCTTTGGATATGGCTGAGGCCACAGAAAGTATAGCAACTCCAGACAATCGGGGGACAGCCAGGCCACCCAGCCGGGGGCACACTCCTGGCAGCACTGGGTGGTGAGGATGGGTCGTGCACACACTTTCTTTGCAGCTGGGGAAAGGGCCTGGGCTCTGTCTATGAGTCAGGGACAGGACAGAGAATAAGTACTGCCCACAGGGCTCAGGAGTGGGTCTCCCTGCTGCTGGGAAAGGAAGCAACATTATCCAGAGGGCTAATGGGATCCTCATAGGGCAAGGCAGAGCCAAGGTGGGGAACCAGGAGTGGCCAACCTGGAATAGAGCTAGACTATAAGCTCCTTTCCTCCAAGGACTCAGTCTAGTCAACTTCCTGTGCTCGGCATAGAGAAGGTGCTCATTAAATATTCATCGAATGAATGAATGAACAAAGGAACAAATGAAAGAACAGACAAACCATGAAAGACTGAAGACTACCAATGCTGGGAGTGTGCCTTCTTTATCTGAATCCTTAGAGTACTTCCTGCTGGATTCAAGTACCAGTCTATGCCTGGCCCACCTTTGTCCCACGTGCACTTTTCTTGGGTCCAGGTCTCAACTCTCTGGCAACCTGCTATTCTGGAGAGAGTGCCATGCTGGGAGTCATCCATGCTGAGTTTGCCTCCTAACTCTGTTTCAGATGGATGTGAGGCCCTGGGCAAGTCACCCCTGGGGCCTCGGGGACTTAATTGGTAGACAGTGGAATCAGGCAAGATGATTCTCCAAGGGGCCTTAGAGGGTAAGCATCCTCGGCGTCGGGAAGACACAGGGAAGGTGTTGATGCATGCAGTAAGGCCCCTGGTACTCGCGCTTGTGATTTCACTTCCTTCGCATGGCAGCCCTGTGAGGTAAGCTCCCGAGACAGCACCGGTGCCTGAGACACACACTGTAGGTGCGTGGCAGCATTTATCAGACCCATAGACCTTAGGGCTGGAAAGGACCTCAAGTGATCTGGTCCAGCCCAGTGCCATCAGTAGATAATTCAGTTCAGAACCACAAACACTTATTAAGTGCTTGCTGTGTGCCAAGCAACATGCCCAGTAGAGTGGGACAAAGACAAATGGGGCACATGAAAGGCTCTGCAGAGAGAGTGCTGGATGCCCTTCTCTCCCCTTCCTCCTGCTGTGCTGAGCTAACCCCCCACCCTAGCGGGCAAGGCCCCCTCAGGCTAGAGAAGAATGCCCAGTAACAGGATGGGTGCTGAGCCCGCCAACGCAGAAGGGAGCTGTGTGTTCTCTCTGCAGGAGGAGGCGGCTGACACCAGCCATGTCGCGCTTCACTGGGCAGACAGGCTCGGAGGGGAAGACAACAGCTTCCTAACAACAAGTATTAGGAGATAAGCTATTAGAGGCGCCCTATTGGGCTCTCTTTCCCTGGGCATCACCAAGGCACCCGCCAGCCATCGGCTTTCCTCCTCATCCAATTATGTGACTTCATACATTCTGTTCCCCCAGCCTGAACTGGCTCGTGACTGCCAGCACCACTGGGGCTCGGGCAGTTACGTGGGGACCCAATGACAACAGAGCAGGGGATGGCAAAAACACCCTTGCAGGGGGAGCAAACGGGCAGGGGAGAGATGTCCCTCTCCCTCCTTCAAGAAAGCACTTTGCCAAATCTTCTCTCAGAATAACAGGGAAAGGGACGATGGACAGGGGAGAGGTGTGAGGGCTTGGAGATGAAATCGGGGTTTGAGCTGTCCCTCACCTACCCCACCCCTTACTGGCTGGACGCTGTGTGAGCTGTTTAACCTTTCTATGCCTCAGTTTCCTTACCTGGAATACAGTGATAAGAATTCCCACCTCATACATTTCTGGGAGATTAGATGAAAGACTTCATTTAAGTGCGTGGCACATGGAGATCTCTTGACAAATACCAGCTCCCCTTCCCTTTAGTACTATCTGTTCAGTCAAGAAGGAAATTTGACAGTACTTTTTTTTTTATCTCATCAGCCAACACTAGGGTATCCTTTTTTTTTTTTTGAATGCTGCTCTTGAATGGAATTGATGGTTTAGCCTCTCTGAGACTTTCCCTGCAGTGGCTGGAAGAAGGATGTTAACTGCTTCCCTTCTGCAGGATCTCAAGCCAGCACCTACCAATGCCAGACTGGCCAGTAGGGTCCTGTGAGGCTGGAGAGGGGCATCGAGTCCATTAACGTGAGCCTCCATTGTCACTTATCCCAAAATGCTCACAGCCACCACCCTCGGGCCCCAGATCCTAGGAGGTTGGGGTTTGGATTAAATATTTCTGGTTTCACCTCCCACCTCCGCCCCTTAACCAGCTGTGCAAATTTGGGTAAGTCCCTTATCCTCTCTGAGCCTCACAACAACCCTGCAGAGCAGAATTTATACTCTCATTTTACCCAGGGAGGAATTGAGACTCAAAGAGGTAAAGTAACTTACTCAGGATCACACAGTATATTTAGTCCGGGTCTCAGCAGGAACCTGATGGCAAACTGAAACTGAAATAACTTGAGGAAAGTTTAATGAAAGGGTTATTTGAAAAGACATGGGCAGGGCATAGGGAAACCATAAGGGATATAGAAGTACCTTGGGGCAGGTAACTACTAGTGCCTTTACCTGAAAGGGAGATTCCCACAACCAAAGGATGGAAAGGGTTGTGTGGAGAGGGCCACCTAGCAAGACCCATGACCTTTAGTTAAGGGACCACATAGGGAGGAAAATGGAAAGTTAAATACTCCAACCTTGCTCTCCTCCCTCCCTCTCTTCTCCTGCTGGAGCTCTCCATGAGATGAGCACACACAGAAGCCAGGAGGCAAGGGAGCTCCTGAAGCAGTCCATGTAGGTCTATGCAGTGAATCTGGAGGGCAAATGGAAGATATCCAGCACACACAGCTAACTCTGAAATGGCAGAACAAGAATTTGAATCAGGGCTATCAGACCCTTTCCACTACAATGCCATTTCCTGTAGATCCTCAGTAATAAATGGTCATTAAATGATTGAAAAGGGATGAATAGATGGATGAATACATGGATGGATGGATGGATGGATGGATGGATGAATGGATGGACGAACAGACTGATGGGTGGTTGAGTGGGTAGGTGGGTGGGTGGGTGAGTGGATGGATGGATGGATGACTGGATTGGGTGGATGGATGGGTGAACAGATAGATGACTCCTACAGCTTCATTCATATGGCTTTGACTAATCTTGTCATCTGATTAGAAATAAAAGGCTTGCCAGAAGGTTTATTTCTCAGCCATAAATGGGTTCTAAGAACGAAGCCCTCTTACCAGGTTCTAAGTCTCTGTAGGAGTTGCTTGTCTCTCTCTCTTGCCTCTGGCTCATTTTTCCTGCTGCTGCTGCCATTACTGAAGCTGCTGCTCTTGCTGGATCTGCTCCTCTCTCTGAGATCTGAGCCGCGAGTCAGGCCAAGCCGCCTGCAAACAAAGTGAAAAGAAGGCAGAGGTCAGAGGAGGCTACTGCCCTTGCTCTTCTGGGGCTGGAGCACAAAGCTGAGTGATCCAGCCCCTCTGTTAGTCCAAGGGAGCTGCGGAGATGGAAGAAGGAGGGAAGTGGGAAGGCAGGATGTTTGCTATAATTATTTTCATTGATCTGTCTACTTAGATCCCAAGTGCTGCAAAGCCATTGTGGCATTTAAGAAAAATAATTCAAGGTAAAAACACCTCTTCCTTCCTGGTCCCTCCTCCTTCATCAATACCACCTCAGCTTCCATCTTCCCTTTCACTCAGGCCACTGCCTCCCACCTCTTAGGTGGCCTGGGTCGCCTACAAGAGGCAGATGAAGGCAGGAACCTACCAATGGCAAAAAGCCTGGGCCCTGGAGTCTGCAGCCCTGGATTTGAGACTCCACTGCTCCCAGCTGGCTGGCTGGTGACCCCAGGCAGGTTGTCATCCCTCTCTGAGTTTTGGTTGCCCTATCTAGAAAATTAGGAGATAAACTGAACATGTAATGTCCTAATTTGGAACAAGTAGTCCAAGACTGGACCCCTTCTGAGGCAAAGGGACATGCCTACCACACCGTTTCCTGAAATTCTGGTTCTTGAGTGAATTTCTGATCTCCAGCGTTTGACCACAGAAGGACCCCCATACAACCATTTCTTGTTGTTTTCCAAGCCATGGTAGGTTCATCCTTCCTCTTCTCTGTCCTTGACTCATTGTGGGGCACCATTCAACCCATTATACAGAGAGGAAAAACTGAGGTGCTAAAGTGGTAATTATTGCTTCCTTGCTTTGCCCACCAACTACCTGCCTGACACTTGAAATCCATAGATTTGTACCCTGACAATGATTCTTCCCTAGAGGATTCTTGAGGAAATTGTAGCTCAGAGAGGTTAAAGCTGCCGCCTAAAGACACACAAGTAGAAAGTGGCAAAGCTGGACGCTGACTCGGGTCACTGTTGCTCTGGAGCCCACGGCTCCAGAGTGGGCTCCACTGACTCTCCCTGCCTCTCCACACCATGTCTAAGGCTGAGCCTAAACCCAGGCCTCCTGCCTTCCAGGGAGAAAAGCTCTAAGACACACCCTGACCCAGCAGAGCAAAAGGAGCAGGGAGGGAACTTGGTTGGGAAAACCCCCTCATTCAGGAAGTCTTCTGAGTGCTGCCAAGCCATCCCAGGCCATCAGGGGAAGATGTAATCAGGGTGACCGCACATGTTTCACGGACTCATTAAAGACCATGTTCTGGGGTAAATGATTGCTTTCCCCCAATCCTGCTGAAAAGAAAATCAATCGCCTCTTTGTAGATTTAGGATGGGATAGCTGGCAATTAGAAAACACTTCCCCAGGCAGGCTCTGGGGAAAGGGGTCTCTTTCCATCTCCCATTCATTCTATCAGTGACACCCCGGCTGAGCCTCCACGCTTGCAGGAGGCTGGGGATGTCCTGGGCCATGTCCAGGGACGTGGCTGAGGTC
Source organism: Globicephala melas (assembly GCF_963455315.2). Classification (NCBI taxonomy): domain Eukaryota; kingdom Metazoa; phylum Chordata; class Mammalia; order Artiodactyla; family Delphinidae; genus Globicephala; species Globicephala melas. The sequence continues at coordinate 58,537,601 of NC_083333.1, forward strand.
TCATTGGGTGCCCCGGGCTCTTGGTCCCATCTCAGCTGCTGAGGCTTCATCTGGGGGCCTCCACCCTCTCTCCCCATACCTCCACCCCCCATCCCTACCTCATCAGCTAATGGATTTTTCTCTGTACAGAGAGATTTACTAAACAACGGAACTAGGACGCATTAAGTCTGAGGGTTTGGAGGTTTGTTTTAGAGCAATTCTTGCCCGGAGAACTGGCCGCTGAAATTGAGATGCATTCTTCTCAGAAAATACTGATTTCAACTAGAAGCAAATCCAAGAACTCACTGCTCACTGGATTTAACTGCTGGCAGCTGGAGTTTGGACTGTGGGAGAGGTCACGAGGGGCTCCGCACCTGAGGCCTCGGAGATGAGGGCAATGAAGAATATTCAGTTAAGCAAGACCTGAAAACTCACCCCCAAATATACCAAACAGATGCTCACTTTGAGCTTGACAGTTACTCGTGTATATGACCACAAGAGGAAAATGGACATCGTCCCGTATATACTGTAAGCACACCCAGTACACACAATCCCACACGAGTCTGAACTCATACACACAGGCACAGTGACAGACACATGGGCTTTATGCTTTCACCCCAAACTGGACCCCAGAGTTTTTTTCCTCCAGGAAGCTTTGCCCAACTACATCTATCTTTCCTCTCCTTTTCCATCAGAATTTTCAGCAACCCAGAAATGCCTGTGCATATATGTCTTCTCTTCTTAGCATTGTTCTGCATTGCTTCTGTTTCTCCCAAAAAGTTCCCAGGGACTGGAACCACATCTATATCTTCAGCATCTCGCACAGCACCTAAGGTCCACAGTGGAAAGAGCTTGGGACATTTAGAAATGAAATTAGTCAAGCTAAGATCTTGATCCAGTTCAGGAACCTTCTAGTTGTGGGGTCTGGGCAAAAGCTTTTCCTCTCTGGGCCTCGGTTTTCTTATTTCTAAAAAGTAGAGAAATAGGATTAGACTAGATAGATTTGGAGAATTTTCTCAGCTACTTAAAATAGAACAGAGCCATTGTGGTTCTTAGTTCTAGAAAATGACCCCCCGCCACCAAGCTTCTCAATACTTGGCAGAGGTTCTTGGATGGAGTAACCTGAAAGCAACCCTCTCCTTTCAGTCCCTGAGACGAGGGAGCAAAGTTCTGGGGATGCATGGCAATTTAATACAAAGAAGAGAGGCAACAATTTTGATAAGAGATTTGAGCTCTTCAGTAAAGAAAATATAGAGATGGCAATGTCCAGGAGGAAAAAAAAATTCCCCTCCACCCTTCTTGGTTCTTCTGGTTGGTCTAAGAATTAAAATGCCATAAGACAGATTAATAGGAGAAAGTCAAATTTAATTATGTACATACAGGGAATCCACACATGAGAGATTCCAAAGACAGTCAGGTCAGATGAGGTATATATGTCACCCTAGACTAAGGAAAAGGGTGTAGGGGTCTGGGACTTCAAAAGGAAGAAAGGCAATTCATAGGAAGATGAAAAAAAGTAAACGTTGGTAAACAAATGTTTGCCGCACTATAGAGACGATGGGACACGGAGAGGACTTTGATCAAACATGCCTTGCTAAGTTTCCCCCAGGCTACCACACCTATAGCTCATATTCTTTGTAGATATCTCTGGCGGTAGCTCACTTCCTAGACCAGGCCATTTACGCAATTAAGGGGGAGGTAAAAGGAAAGACTTCCTGAGTTTTCTGTTTCTTAAAAACAATCAGCCTGAAATAATCCCCATGCCAAAGAGACACATTTGGGTCCTACACCACAATATACCTGCTAGCGTGGCTACACAATCTTTTTAAACTGACGGTATGAAATGCTGGCGAGGATTGGAACTTTCATATACTGCTGATAGGGAAACAAAACGTATAGCCACTGTGGAAAGCAATTCGGCAGTTGCTTATAAAGTTAAACAGGCTTACCACATGACCCGGTAATCCTAGTCCTAGGTATTTACCCAAGAAAAAATGAAAACTTACGTTCACACAAAAACCTGCACTTAATGTTTTAGAGCACCTTTCTTAGTAATTGCCAAAACTGCGAACAATTTGAATATCCTTCAGTGGGTGAATGGATAAACAAAATGTGGTATATCCATATAATGGAACTCAACAATAAAAAAGAATAAACAATTGACACGTGACAATATCATAGATGCACTTGCATTTTGCTAAGTGAAAGAAACCTGACTCAAAAGGCTATATACTGTATGCTTCCATTTATATGACTTTCTAGAAAAGGGAAACTACAAGGATGGATAACACACCAATGATTGCCAAGGGTGGTGGGGAGGAGAGGAGAGCAAACAAGAGAATTTGGGCTGTGACAGAACTATTCTGTGTCAAGATCGTGGTGATGAATACATGACACTCTGAACTTGCCAAAACCCATAGAACTGTATGCTACAAAGAGAAAACTCTTCTGTGTGTAAACTTAAAAATAACTTTTTAAAATGAAAACAAAAAGCTAAAGGAAATTGCTAACATGACCACTTTGACATAGCTCTGTTAAAATGGTGACATCAAATTGGCCCCGTCAGACAGATGAATAGATAAAGATGTGGTACATATATACAATGGAATACTACTCAGCCATAAAAAAGAACAAAATAATGCCCTTTGCAGCAACATGGATGCAACTAGAGGTTATCATAGTAAGTGAAGTAAGCCAGAAAGAGAAAGACAAATACCATATGATATCATTTATATGTGGAATCTAAAATATGACACAAATGAACCTATCTGTGAAACAGAAACAGAATCATGACATAGAGAACAGACTGGTGGTTGCCAAGGGGTAGGGAGGTGGGAGAGGGATGGAGTGGAAGGTGGGGATTAGCAGATGTAAGCTTTTATATATAAAATGGATAAACGACAAGATCCTACTCTAAAGCCCAGAGAACTATATTCAATATCCTTTGATAAACCATAATGGAAAAGAATATTTTTAAAAAAGAATGTGTATTTATGTATGACTGAATCACTTTGCTGTACAGCAGAAATTAACACAATATGGTAAATCAACTATACTTCAATTAAAAAAATTTTTTTTTAATTGGCCCCGTCAAACCATTAAGCTTCAGCCCCCCCTCTTCCCTCCATCCCTGTGCATCTGGGATAGAGATGGGAAATTTTTCAGGGGAGCAAAGAAATGATCAAAGTTTCCTACTCTCCCCTTCAACTTCTTTCATGTCCCCTGTAAGCAGTCCTTGGCAGTCAGGCAGAAGCAGGTGCATCTTTGGGGATGGAGAATCCTTCTGTTGTGGCAGCCCAAGCATGCTTGGGGCAGCCACAGAGGCAGCAGAAGTAGAGCTGGCTGAGCAGGCCTGGAGGGCAAGGGGACCTCTGGGTTTCCTTCTACTTTGCCCGGCCTGAAATCCAGGGCAGACAGGCAGACAATGGGCCACGGCAGAAGCCCAGGTGGAAGGAGAGGAAAAAGGAATCCCCTATAAGCTCCTGTGGTGGAGGAGAAAGAGGAAAAGAAAGAGGTGGGGGAGATGCACGGTGTTGGTGTCCATGCACCAACCTGATCAGCCAGTTCCATCTTTCCACTCACTTGTAGGACCTTAAGCAAATAGCTGGTTGCCAGTTAAAGTGGGTTATGTTTTCCCTTAGCTTCTTCATCTGTAAAGATGGAAAAATAATCGTACCTGCCCTAGAAGCTTATTGAGACTATTGAGTTAATATTCACTCATTCACTCAACGGATATTTATTCCTCATCTATTATGTACATGTCACTGTCTTATGTGCTTAGGATAGAGATTAAAAATTCTTATTTTCATGGGCTTGGCATTGTAGGGAGCAGAGACAGATAGTCACAAAGGGTGACTATGTAATATGGTAGGTGGTGGAAATGCTATGAAGAAAAGAGGCTAGAAATCGACAGGAAGAGCGGTCTCTCCTATGCAGAATGATCAGGGAAGGGAAGACCTGCTGAGGAGGTGGCATTTGAGCAGAGACCTGGAGGAAGTGAGAGAGTGGCATGGGGAGGGGAACATCCCATGCAGAGGGAAGAGCATGGGCAGAGGCTCTGAGGCAGCAGTGTGCTTGTCAAAAGCCAGGGTGGCTAGAGCAAAGGGAAAAGGGTAATGAGATCTGAGAAGCAGTGAGGGACCAGGTGATGAGGGGCTTGATGACCACTGTGTGCGCTTTATCTTTTATTCAGAGTGAGATGAAAAGACATTGACAGCCTTTGAGGAGTGACATGATCTGACTCGTGTTTTAAAAGGATCTCTCTGGACAGCTTGTAAAAAAAAATAGACGGTAGAGCAGCAGGCATGAAGGTCAGTTGGGAAGTTATTGAGTAACCTAGAGGAGAGATGATGGTAGTTTGAACAAATAGAAACACATATATGGTACTCGAGCCAAGCCCGGCACAAGGAAAGTGCACAGTCAGTGTTACCTATAATTATTATTGCTAGTATCATCAAGTTCACCATCACTGTCAAGAGTATAGAGTCAGGGAGACCCCAACACAGCCCTTGTCCCTGGACAGAACGAACACAAGACCCTGCTGGACCCCATGTGGAGCTGTGTGAACCTGCGGGACCCAGAGCCTTCGGGCAAAGGTTCCCCATTGTCCCTGTGTCTCTCTCTCAATCTGTCCCCTGAGAGAAGTGACAGGGCTTTTTGACACTACATTTGTTTGGGGAAAGAACTAAATGGAGAAAGGCTGGAGGCATAGAGCTCTTGAGGATGGGAAAGCAAATGAGAAGAGCTCAGGCCTAGCAGCACAGGTTGGTCCTGTCTCTATCTGATGATCTCATTTCGTCCTCAGAATGTGTCCAGAAGTAGATAGTTTATCTCCAGTCCTCAGATGAGAAAAGCGAGCCCTAGAAAAGCCAATTATCCAGGATTAGTGATAGAAGTGGTGTCTGACGGCAGGGTGGGGTTGTTGGTCTCTCAGACACCCCTGCTCCCCGGGGCGCAGCTCAGCCTCCCCAGGTTGGGTGTGTACATTCTCTGATGTAGGTCCAAAAGCCCCCTTCAGGACTCAAACCGCAGGTCATGCTGAGAGCTTCTCCATCTTTGGATCTCCAATCCATGGAATCAACCAGCTCTGAAATCACTCTTTCTTCTGCTCCATTGTTTACAAAGGTAAGATTTTTTTTCTTTGTCATAGAAAACCGTAGATCACCAAGAAGTTTCATCTGTCTTGACTGTTGCTTTTTGCAAATGTATGACTGACTTGTTCTTACCTGGTAGAATTTTCCAAATGTATCTCAGGGAAAGCCATCTATCTGTGCCAAGCAATTTGACCTCCTAGAACATTGCTGGACTTTCTGTTCTCACCAAAAAAAAAAAAAAAAAAAAAAGAAAGAAAGAAAAGAAAACTCATCAAAGCCTTGGTCTCTGTGAAACATCATGTATAACTATGTCAAAAGAAATCCAGTATCCTTGGAGGAAAGGCTAATTCTCAGAGCAGGACAGGAAAAAGTACAAGATAAGCCAGACATCTTTATACCAGAAACAAGGAAGCTATCAAACATTATCAAAGATTATGGGATTTGTGTCAAAATGACTCAGGAGCCAACTTGAATAGGCTCCTACTGGTCAAAGCTGGTGTAATTTAAGCATCAATAAGGACAGTTCACTATATTAAAACACATAAAAATGTTTAAATTCGTGAGTTTATAATGATACTCAAGAAATAAAATAAACTGTCAGCTCCGGAGGATGCTAAGGAACAAACTCATTCTTTTGAAAACTGGCAAATAAAGGGAAAGAAGCAAACATTTATCCTGCCTTTTCTATACAAATGGTGCCACTTGTAACAAAATACTTAATGAGGAGAAATGTATCTTAATAGAATTGTTGTGGCTGGCAAATGAAGAGTGAATAACTGCTGTATCATTTTGTAAAAACTGATGGATTAGTCGATGTAGGCAAGGGTCATGGGAAGCCACGTGACCAAAAGGCAACTAGATATTGACACCTCTTGTTAGAAGAACACAAAGACCAAAATAAATCAAGCCTTAACCTGATCAAGCCTCCAGACCTACCTAACTGCCAGTTGACAGGTAATTTAAGGACAGAGGAACACACCAAATGGCACCATAGTATTCAGCAAAATCAGATTGTGGAAAAATCTACAGGACAAAGGACACAGTTTCTTTGAAACATAAATTTCAGGAGGGGGAAAAAAAAGATTGGATGCAGAAACTATAGATTAAAGGATACTTAAGAGACTTATCCATTGACCAAAATACACAGACTTTACTGGAACCTGACAAAAATAAGCAAAGTGCAAAAAAAAAAAAAAGTTTATGAGAAATCAAGGAAATTTCAATACTGATTAGGTTTTTAATGAAATTAAGGAATTAACATTTGCTTTGGGGGTATGCACCAATTAGCTATTGCTGAGTAACAAACCACCCCGAAATTTAGTGGCTTAAGTCAACAACTGTTTTGTGTGTTCATGATTTTGTGAGTCACCAGTTTGGGCAGGTATCAGCTGGGACGGCTCAGATCTGTCCCACCCAATGTGGTCGGATCACTCCTATGTATGGACTCAACGGAACCAGCTCTGCCTCTCCCTTTCTCTCACTCCAGGTGGCCTCTCATTTTCAGGGGGCTGGGCTGTGGGCCTTTTCATATGGTGGCAGAAGCATTGGCAGCAACAGCAAGAAAGGGAAGGCCCCCATGAGCAAGTGCTTTCTGGGCTTCTGCCTTGCACCATGTTTGTCATTGTCCCATTGGCCAAAGAAAGTCCCATTGTCAAGCCCAGAGTCAGTGTAGGGGGAGAATTCACAAAGGCATAAACACTGAGAGCTGTGGTTCATTGGCGCTCATGCTGTAACCAGTGTGAGAGTAGTCATATAGGTATGGTTTTAAAAGAGCATTTATCATCTAGAAATAAATATTAAATATATTTATGTGTATAAATATATCTTTAATATGGCATATTACAATATCTCCATATAAAATGATATGCTTCAGGACTTCCCTGGTGGCAAAGTGGTTAAGAATCCGCCTGCCAATGCAGGGGACACGGGTTCGAGCCCTGGTCCGGGAAGATCCCACATGCCGCGGAGCAACTAAGCCCATGCGCCACAACTACTGAACCTGTGCTGGAGCCTGTGAGCCACAACTACTGAGCCCACGCACCACAACTACTGAAGCCTGCATGCCTAGAGCCCATGCTCCGCAGCAAGAGAAGCCACCACAACGAGAAGCCCACACACTGCAACAAAGAGTAGCCCCCACTCACCGCAACTAGAGAAAGCCCGCACACAGCAATGAAGACCCAACGCAGGCAAAAATAAAATATAAATAAATAAATAAATTTATTAAGCAAATGATACACTTCAAAGTAATCGGGGATGGGGCAGAGGGAGTGGGTCGGTGTAGAGATGAAATAAGCTTGGCCATGAGTTTATTGGTTTATTGAAGCTGATTGATGAGTATATGATGGGTTATTGTATTATTATTGTCTCTTGTATATGGCTGAAATTTTTAATGATATCAAATTCTCTTTTAAATGACTGTTCAACTTCCAATGCTAGGAGGACCCAAGGAAGACAAAGGCACCCTCATTTTTGTAGCTTCTTCCAAATATCGTGTCTTGCTTCCCAAGGTAATGAGGAGTGAGGCAGCACCAGGGGAGCTTTTCTACACCCTCTGCTTCCTTCCCCTCTCTGGAGAGTCACGTGAGACTGCACAGCTTGCAAAAGCAACATGGTGAGTGAACAACTCGGTCAGCCCAGGCGTACACTATACCTATGATTTTAGTTATTAGCATTCACTTTTTTTCCCAGGTTATTTTGGTACTTAGGACATGGACCTATTGTGGATGACAAATTGCAAACCACTACAATTATTAACCAAAAGAAGAATGAGAGAATGAGGACTCAGGAGCCATAAGGAGAGTGGGGGTTAGAGGCAGGGGTCTCTACTAACAGGAAGTTAATAGGGGAGGGGAAGAGGAAAGGAGATGAGCCCCATCCAACTGGGATCAACCAACATTCACCACATACGTAATGGATACTCAACATTTGTCTAGATGGAAAAAGGAAAAAATGTTCAATTTGATGCTATTCATCCCCTTAAAGTGTTCACCATCATTTATTCACTCCAAACACTTATTGAGTGCCTACTGCATGCCAGCCTCTATTTGATGCTAGATGAGAATAAAAAGATGATTTAAGATACTTTTCCAATCGGTATTAATGAGGACGATTCCAGTTGTAATAATACTTTACAATTCAAGTCAGCTTCAGCAGAAAAGAGAACTTATTGGCTCATGTAACTAGAAAGTCTAGGGGTGGCTTCAGGCACATCCAAGTGCTCCAACGATGTTGCCAGGAACCTGTCTCTCTCCATCTCTTGGATCCGCTTCCTTCTGCGTGGACATCATTCCCAGACAAACTTTCCCACCAGCAGCAACAAGTTTACATCCTACCACGTTGGCAGCAAAAGTCCCAGGATTGGGTCTCCCTGGAACAGATTGGCCCAGCGCCCATTCCTGGTCAGGGAGAAGGAATGTTCAGATGGGCCAGGCCTAGACTGTGGGTCTCGCTCTGTGACTGGGGAAGAGGCCGGACCTACTTAGCAACACAGCCAGAGAGAGGAGAAAGTTCCCCAAAGGATATTCACAGTGTGGCCAACTGGAGGAAGAAGAGAGGGTGGAGGTTGGCCTAGCAAAGCAATCGATATTCTCCAGGGCCTTAGAGTCATTCATCCACTCACTCCTTCACTCGATAAATCTTCACTGAGTGCATGTTGTGTTCCAGACTCTATTCTAGGTGCTGGAGATACAACTTTGACCAAGACAAAGTCACTGCGATTGTGTTCTAGAAGTGAAGACAGAAAACAAAGATGTCAACAATACATTTTTATTTCAATTCAGATCCTGATTTCCCACGAAGCGAATAACAATGGAGACGCTTCATGAGGGACCAGCGGGGAAGGCTCACTGCCAAGGTTTGTTAAAGCTGAGGCGTGGAGGCTGAAAGGAGCCTTGAGCATCCCATGTGCATATCGGGCGAGTAGACAGACTCCCTACCCTGCAGTACAGCAAGTGCTCTGTAAAATACAGACATAATCCCTCCCTTGGGACATCAGGAAGGAAGCAACTAAGTCCTCTGGAGGGGCTTGGGGGAGGGCAAGCACAGGGAGGGGTTAGAACGCTTTGCACAGACATTTAAACCAAGTCTTGTATGAGTAGATACAAGGTAGGACACGAAAGAGAGAAAGAGAATTAGAGGCAAGGGGATCAGGGACGTTTGAGGAAGAGTGAAGCTCCGTCTAGTGGACACCCTGGAGTGACAAGAGGAGAGAGGCTGGGCTCACCTGTTGCGATGGTTAACAAGGCCTTGATTGCCCCCATCCACAGGTAATGAGTCTGAGGGATACAGAGGTCAGATCCAAGCTTGAGTTCCTTGTGTAGCCAAACAAGACTCTGCACCTCGAGAGAAATCTGAAGGGCTTCACGGAGGAGGGGACTTTTCAGCTGTGTTTTGAATGAATGAATCTCCCTCCTCTTTATCCCCCAACAACTACCACATCTTTATGAAGCAAGATAGAGGGCGAGCGGAAGCACCAAGCAGAATAAGGCATGACCTCTGACCTCAGCTTGCTGGCTGTGGAGTTGGCCAACAGACCACGGGTGAGACTCACCTTGACTCTGCACTGGAAGGAGGCTTGAATATGATCTAGCGCACCCCATAATTTTCTAACTGGGGCACTGAGGTTCTGAGACAACAGGTGCCTTGAACAAGGTCACACAGAACTGAGACCAGACTCACAGCCGCTCCCCCTGCTTCTGCGCAAATGAGGGTTTTACTCCTGGGACCCTCCACCTTGAGGTCCTGTTTCTACCCCCAGGACCCCCTTTGCAAGTCCAGGTTGTTTCTAACATGTGAAGAAGGTGTGGAAACTCCCCAGCCTTTCCTTCCCCAAGTCCAGTTCCTCCAACTTGACCCTGATGTCTCAGGGTCAGACTCTTCCCTTCCACCTCCAGTGTGTCAGTCAGCCTCACAGTGCGGTGCCATGGTCGGGACTCCAGTTGCCCACAGAGAGGACAGGATCATCACCGCCTTTACCCTGAGCAGTCCAGCATCTCAACCGAGGGCCCCGTTCGGAGAAGCAGCAGCTGACCACAGCTCTCCCAGAGTCATTTGTGGCAGCCAGAGATTCCTCCAGGAAGCCCTCTAGGGAGGCTACTGGTGGACTGCATGGGGCTGGCAGTGGGCAGGGGACTTAGGAGTGGGCTGGGGGAGGGAAGCTGCGATGGCCAGAGACGTGAACCTGGGCCCTTCCCTCCCTCAGCCCTGGCCACCGTGCCCACCTCTGCCCTTTCTCAAGTGGTTGCTTCGAGAAATGCATGGAATCAGCGGAGCACTCTGCAAGGAGCCAGGAGGCCGCAGCCCAGGCTGCTCTGATGCAGCTCACCACAGAAACTTGGGCCACTTGGTCTGCTTCTCTGGGCCTCCCTTCCCTCATCTTGAAACGGGATGCCTACATGTTTACACACATGCATTTCTCTTAGGCAGTGCTGACAACGATGCTGGTTGCTGAAGGCCACCCCGAAACTTCCCAAAGGCCGTCAGTTATCATGATGAAAATCGCATGTTTACAATATTTGAAGACTTTTAAAAATCATTACCAAATTCCTTATCAGTAATGTGTTAAGGGCAAGGACCATGTCTTATGTATAGTTTTAACTCTCGTTATAGTCTCTGGGAAATAGTAAGTATTCAGATGTCATTTAAGTAATCTGAATGCCTATTTTCTCTATATAATTCATTCGTGACCCACCTCTGGCCCCAGAATCTGTGATACTCCTGGAGTGTACCAGTTTACACACACACACACACACACACACACACACACACACACACACACACACATATATATAAAACCAACAGGAATTCATGAACTGTCCTGACTAAAGACAGAGTACCCATTAGTCAGTCGGTGGCTAGTAAACATGAGAATATACTCAACCACATTACAGGAAAAAAAGCGAAAAAGAAAAGAAGAAAATGACACTATTTAATAGTACAAGATACTATTTTTCATCTATCAGAGGGTCAAAAATTCAAAAAGTCAGTAATACTCAGTGAAGGAGAATATAAGGAATCTGGCACTATTACATTCTGCTTTGGAGAACATAATTTGATGTCGCCTTTTTGGAGGGTAAGTTGGTAATGTCTTTTTTTTTTTTTTTAAAACATCTTTATTGAGGTATAATTGCTTTACAATGGTGTGTTAGTTTCTGCTTTATAACAAAGTGAATCAGTCATACATAAACATATGTTCCCATATGTCTTCCCTCTTGCATCTCCCTCCCTCCCACCCTCCCTATCCCACCCCTCCAGGCTGTCACAAAGCACCAAGCCAATATCCCTGTGCCATGGTGCTGCTTCCCACTAGCTATCTACCTTACTACGTTTGTTAGTGTGTATATGTCCATGACTCTCTCTCGCCCTGTCACAGCTCACCCTTCCCCCTCCCCATAACCTCAAGTCCGTTCTCTAGGAGGTCTGCGTCTTTATTCCTGCCTTACCCCTAGGTTCTTCATGACATTTTTTTTTTCTTAAATTCCATATATATGTGTTAGCATACGGTATTTGTCTTTTTCTTTCTGACTTACTTCACTCTGTATGACAGACTCTAGGTCTATCCACCTCATTACAAATAGCTCAATTTCGTTTCTTTTTATGGCTGAGTAATATTCCATTCTGTATATGTGCCACATCTTCTTTATCCATTCATCCGATGATGGGCACTTAGGTTGTTTCCATCTCTGGGCTATTGTAAATAGAGCTGCAATGAACATTTTGGTACATGACTCTTTTTGAATTTCAGTTTTCTCAGGGTATATGCCCAGTAGTGGGATTGCTGGGTCATATGGTAGTTCTATTTGTAGTTTTTTAAGGAACCTCCATATGGTTCTCCACAGTGGCTGAACCAATTCACATTCCCACCAGCAGTGCAAGAGTGTTCCCTTTTCTCCACACCCTCTCCAGCATTTATTGTTTCTAGATTTTTTGATGATGGCCATTCTGACTGGTGTGAGATGATATCTCATTGTAGTTTTGATTTGCATTTCTCTAATGATTAATGATGTTGAGCATTCTTTCATGTGTTTGTTGGCAATCTGTGTATCTTCTTGGAGAAATGTCTATTTAGGCCTTCTGCCCATTTTTGGATTGGGTTGTTTGTTTTATTGATATTGAGAGGCATGAGCTACTTGTATATTTTGGAGATTAATCGTTTGTCAGTTGCTTCATTTGCAAATATTTTCTCCCATTCTGAGGGTTGTCTTTTGGTTTTGTTTAGGGTTTCCTTTGCTGTGCAAAAGCTTTGAAGTTTCATTAGGTCCCATTTGTTTATTTTTGTTTTTATTTCCATTACTCTAGGAGGTGGGTCAGAAAGGATCTTGCTGTGATTTATGTCATAGAGTGTTCTGCCTATGTTTTCCTCTAAGAGTTTGATAGTTTCTGGCCTTACATTTAGGTCTTTAATCCATTTTGAGCTTATTTTTGTGTGTGGTGTTAGGGAGTGATCTAATCTCATACTTTTACATGTACCTGTCCAGTTTTCCCAGCACCACTTATTGAAGAGGCTGTCCTTTCTCCACTGTACATTCCTGCCACCTTTATCAAAGATAAGGTGTCCATATGTGCATGGGTTTATCTCTGGGCTTTCTATCCTGTTCCATTGATCTATCTTTTTGTTTTTGTGCCAGTACCATACCGTCTTGATAAATGTAGCTTTGTAGTAGAGTCTGAAGTCAGGGAGCCTGATTCCTCCAGTTCCTTTTTTCGTTCTCAAGATTGCTTTGGCTATTCGGGGTCTTTTGTGTTTCCATACAAATTGCAAAATTTTTTGTTCTAGTTCTGTGAAAAATGCCAGTGGTAGTTTGAAAGGGATTGCACTGAATCTATAGATTGCTTTGGGTAGTAGAATCATTTTCACAATGTTGATTCTTCCAATCCAAGAACATGCTATATCTCTCCATCTATTTGTATCATCTTTAATTTCTTTCATCAGTGTCTTATAATTTTCTGCATACAGGTCTTTTGTCTCCTTAGGTAGGTTTATTCCTAGATATTTTATTCTTTTTGTTGCAATGGTAAATGGGAGTGGTTTCTTGATTTCACTTTCAGATTTTTCATCATTAGTATATAGGAATGCCAGAGATTTCTGTGCATTAATTTTGTATCCTGCCACTTTACCAAATTCATTGATTAGCTCTAGTAGTTTTCTGGTAGCATCTTTAGGATTCTCTATGTATAGGATCATGTCATCTGCAAACAGTGACAGCTTTACTTCTTCTTTTCCGATTTGGATTCCTTTTATTTCCTTTTCTTCTCTGATTGCTGTGGCTAAAACTTCCAAAACTATGTTGAATAAGAGTGGTGAGAGTGGGCAACCTTGTCTTGTTCCTGATCTTGGTGGAAATGCTTTCAGTTTTTCACCATTGAGGATGATGTTTGCTGTGGGCTTGTCATATATGGCCTTTATTATGTTGAGGAAAGTTCCCTCTATGCCTACTTTCTGCAGGGTTTTTATCATAAATGGGTGTTGAATTTTGTCAAAAGCTTTCTCTGCATCTATTGAGATGATCATATGGTTTTTCTCCTTCAATTTGTTAATATGGTTTATCACATTGATTGATTTGCGTATATTGAAGAATCCTTGCATTCCTGGAATAAACCCCACTTGATCATGGTGTATGATCCTTTTAATGTGCTGTTGGATTCTGTTTGCTAGTATTTTGTTGAGGATTTTTGCATCTATGTTCATCAGTGATATTGGCCTGTAGTTTTCTTTCTTTGTGACATCCTTGTCTGGTTTTGGTATCAAGGTGATGGTGGCCTCGTAGAAGGAGTTTGGGAGTGTTCCTCCCTCTGCTATATTTTGGAAGAGTTTGAGAAGGATAGGTGTTAGCTCTTCTCTAAATGTTTGATAGAATTTGCCTGTGAAGCCATCTGGTCCTGGGCTTTTCTTTGTTGGAAGATTTTTAATCACAGTTTCAATTTCAGTGCTTGTGATTGGTCTGTTCATATTTTCTATTTCTTCCTGATTCAGTCTTGGCACGTTGTGCATTTCCAAGAATTTGTCCATTTCTTCCAGATTGTCCATTTTATTGGCATAGAGTTGCTTGTAGTAATCTCTCATGATCTCTTTTATTTCTGCAGTGTCAGTTGTTACTTCTCCTTTTTCATTTCTAATTCTATTGAATTGAGTCTTCTCCCTTTTTTTCTTGATGAGTCTGGCTAGTGGTTTATCTATTTTGTTTATCTTCTCAAAGAACCAGCTTTTAGTTTATTGATCTTTGCTATTGTTTCCTTCATTTCTTTTTCATTTATTTCTGATCTGATTTTTATGATTTCTTTCCTTCTGCTAGCTTTGGGGGGTTTTTGTTCTTCTTTCTCTAATTGCTTGAGGTGCAAGGTTAGGTTGTTTATTCGAGATGTTTCCTGCTTCTTAAGGTGGGCTTGTATTGCTATAAACTTCCCCCTTAGAACTGCTTTTGCTGCATCCCACAAGTTTTGGGTCGTTGTGTCTCCATTGTCATTTGTTTCTAGGTATTTTTTGATTTCCTCTTTGATTTCTTCAGTGATCACTTCATTATTAAGTAGTGTATTGTTTAGCCTCCATGTGTTTGTATTTTTTACAGATCTTTTCCTGTAATTGATATCTAGTCTCATATCGTTGTGGTCAGAAAAGATACTTGATACAATTTCAATTTTCTTAAATTTACCAAGGCTTGATTTGTGACCCAAGATATGATCTATCCTGGAGAATGTTCCATGAGCACTTGAGAAAAATGTGTATTCTGTTGTTTTTGGATGGAGTGTCCTATAAATATCAATTAAGTCCATCCTGTTTAATGTATCATTTAAAGCTTGTGTTTCCTTATTTATTTTCATTTTGGATGATCTGTCCATGGGTGAAAGTGGGGTGTTAAAGTCCCCTACTATGAATGTGTTACTGTCGATTTCCCCTTTTATGGCTGTTAGTATTTGCCTTATGTATTGAGGTGCTCCTATGTTGGGTGCATAAATATTTACAATTGTTATATCTTCTTCTTGGATCGATCCCTTGATCATTATGTAGTGTCCTTCTTTGTCTCTTTTAATAGTCCTTATTTTAAAGTCTATTTTGTCTGATATGAGAATTGCTACTCCAGCTTTCTTTTGGTTTCCATTTGCATGGAATATCTTTTTCCATCCCCTTACTTTCAGTCTGTATGTGTCTCTAGGTCTGAAGTGGGTCTCTTGTAGACAGCATATATAAGGGTCTTGTTTTTGTATCCATTCAGCTAATCTGTGTCTTTTGGTGGGAGCATTTAGTCCATTTACATTTAAGGTAATTATCGATATGTATGTTCCTATTCCCATTTTCTAAATTGTTTTGGGTTCGTTATTATAGGTCTTTTCCTTCTCTTGTGTTTCTTGCCTAGAGAAGGTCCTTTAGCATTTGTTGTAAAGCTGGTTTGGTGGTGCTGACATCTCTCAGCTTTTGCTTGTCTGTAAAGGTTTTAATTTCTCCATCAAATCTGAATGAGATCCTTGCTGGGTAGAGTAGTCTTGGCTGCAGGTTTTTCTCCTTCATCACTTTCAGTATGTCCTGCCACTCCCTTCTGGCTTGCAGAGTTTCTGCTGAGAGATCAGCTGTTAACCTTATGGGGATTCCCTTATGTGTTATTTGTTGTTTTTCCCTTGCTGCTTTTAATATGCTTTCTTTGTATTTAATTTTTGACAGTTTGATTAATATGTGTCTTGGTGTATTTCTCCTTGGATTTATCCTGTATGGGACTCTCTGTGCTTCCTGGACTTGACTAACTATTTCCTTTCCCATATTAGGGAAGTTTTCAACTATAATCTCTTCAAATATTTTCTCAGTCCCTTTCTTTTTCTCTTCTTCTTCTGGAACCCCTATAATTCGAATGTTGGTGCGTTTAATGTTGTCCCAGAGGTCTCTGAGACTGTCCTCAGTTCTTTTCATTCTTTTTTCTTTATTCTGCTCTGCAGTAGTTATTTCCACTATTTTATCTTCCAGGTCACTTATCCGTTCTTCTGCCTCAGTTATTCTGCTATTGATCCCATCTAGAGTACTTTTAATTTCATTTATTGTGTTGTTCATCGTTGCTTGTTTCCTCTTTAGTTCTTCTAGGTCCTTGTTAACTGATTCTTGCATTTTGTCCATTCTATCTCCAAGATTTCAGATCATCCTTTCTATCATTATTCTGAATTCTTTTTCAGGTAGACTGCCTATTTCCTCTTCATTTGTTAGGTCTGGTGCGTTTTTATCTTGCTCCTTTATCTGCTGTGTGTTTTTCTGTCTTCTCATTTTGCTTATCTTACTGTGTTTGGGGTCTCCTTTTTGCAGGCTGCAGGTTCGTAGTTCCTGCTGTTTTTGATGTCTGTCTCCAGTGGCTAAGGTTGGTTCAGTGGGTTGTGTAGGCTTCCTGGTGGAGGGGACTAGTGCCTGTGTCTGGTGGATGAGGCTGGATCTTGTCTCTCTAGTGGGCAGGTTCACATCTGGTGGTGTGTTTTGGGGTGTCTGTGGCCTTATTATGATTTTAGGCAGCCTCTCTGCTAATGGGTGGGGTTGTGTTCCTGTTTTGCTAGTTGTTTGGCATAGGTTGTCTAGCACTGTGGCTTGCTGGTCATTGAGTGAAGCTGGGTGCTGGTGTTAAGATGGAGGTCTCTGGGAGATTTTCACCGTTTGATATTATGTGGAGCTGGGAGGTCTCTTGTTGACCAGTGTCCTGAAGTTGGCTCTCCTATCTCAGAGGCAGAGCCCTGACTCCTGGCTGGAGCACCAAGAGCTTTTCATCCACACGGCTCAGAATAAAAGGGAGAAAAAGTAGAGGGAATTAGTAGAAGTATGAGGAAAGAAAGAAGGAAAGGAGGGAAGGAAGGAAGGAAGAAAGAAAGAAAGAAGCAAAGAAGGAAAGAAGGCAAGAAGGAAAGAAAGGAGGGAGGGAGGGAGGAAGGAAGGAAGGAGGGAAAGAAGGAAAAAAGACAGAAAGAAAGAAGATACAGTAAAAATAAAGTAAAGTATAATAAAGTTATTGAATTAAAAAATTCTTATTTAGAAAAAAAAAGGGACAGATAGCACCTTAGGACAAATGTTGGAAGCAAAGCTATACAGACAAAATCTTACACAGAGGCATACACATACACCCTCACTAAAAGAGGTAAATGGGGAAAAATCATAAATCTTGCTGTCAGAGACCACCTCCTAAATTTGGGATGATTCGTTGTCTAAAGGAGGGAAGGAAGGAAGGAAAGAACGAAGGTAAAGTATAATAACGTTATTAAAATTAAAATTGATTATTAAGAAAAAATTAAAAAAAAAACCATGGACGGATCGAACCCTAAGACAAATGGTGGAAGCAAGACTATACAGACAAGATCTCACACAGAAGCATACACATACACATTCACAAAAAGAGGAAAAGGGAAAAAAAATCATAGATCTTGCTCCTAAAGTCCACTTCCTTAATTTGGGATGATTGGTTGTCTATTCAGGTATTCCACAGATTCAGGGTATATCAAGTTGATTGTGGAGCTTTAATCCACTGCTTCTGAGGCTGCTGGGAGAGATTTCCCTTTCTCTTCTTTGTTCTCACAGCTCCCAGGGGCTCAGCTTTGGATTTGGCCCTGCCACTGCGTGTAGGTCGCTGGAGGGCGTCTGTTTTTTGCTCAGACAGGACAGGGTTAAAAGAACCGCTGATTCGGGGGCTCTGGCGCACTCAGGCCGGCGGGGAGGGAGGGGCATGGAGTGCGGGGGGGCCTGCGGCGGCAAAGGCCCACGTGACTTTGCACCAGCCTGAGGCGCGCTGTGCGTTCTCCCGGGGAAGTTGTCCATGGATCGCGGGAACCTGGCAGTGGCGGGCTGCACAGGCTCCGCGGAAGAGGGGTGTGGAGAGTGACCTGTGCTCGCACACAGGCCCCTCGGTGGCGGCAGCAGCAGCCTTAGCGTCTCCCGCCCGTCTCTGGGGTCCGCGCTTTTAGCCGCGGCTCGTGCCCGTCTCTGGGATTCGCGCTTTTAGCCGCGGCTCGCGCCCGTCTCCGGAGTTCCCTCAAGCAGCGTTCTTAAATCCCTCTCCTCATGCACCAGGAAACAAAGAGGGAAGAAAAAGTCTCTTGCCTCTTCAGCAGGTGCAGACTTTGCCCCGGACTCCCTCCCGGCTAGCCGTGTTGCACTAACCCCTTCAGGCTATGTTCAAGCCGCCAACCCCAGTCCTCTCCCTGCGCTCCGTCGGAAACCGAAACCCGAGCCTCAGAGCCTCAGCTCGCAGCCCCGCCCGCCCCGGCGGGTGAGCAGACAAGCCTCTCGGGCTGGTGAGTGCCGGTCGGCACCGATCCTCTGTGCGGGAATCTCCCCGCTTTTCCCTCCGCACCCGTTGCTGTGCACTCCTCCGCAGCTCCGAAGCTCCCCCCTCCGCCCCCCGCAGTCTCCGCCCGCGAAGGGGCTTCCTAGTGTGTGGAAACTTTTCCTCCTTCACAGCTCCCTCCCACTGGTGCAGGTGCCGTCCCTATTCTTTTGTCTCTGTTTTTTCTTTTTTTTCTTTTGCACTACCCAGGTACGTGGGGAGTTTCTTGCCTTTTGGGAGGTCTGAGGTCTTCTGCCAGCGTTCAGTAGGTGTTCTGTAGGAGTTGTTCCACGTGTAGATGTATTTCTGGTGTATCTGTGGGGAGGAAGGTGATCTCCGTGTCTTACTCTTCCGCCATCTTCAAGGTCCCCCGGTAATGTCTTTTTTAAAAAAAATAATTTATTGTTTTATTTTTGTCTGCGTTGGGTCTTAGTTGCAGCACACAGGATCTTTGTTGCGGCAAGCAGGATCTTTTTGTTGCTGCGCGGGCTCTTCGCTGTGGCACGTGGGCTTCTGTCTAGTTGTGGTGTGTTGATCTCTCTCTCATTGTGGAGCACAGGCTCCAGAGCGCATGGGCCCTGTAGTTTGTGGCACATGGGCTCTCTAGTTGAGATGCGCGGGCTCAGTAGTTGTTGCATGCAGGCTCAGTAGCTGTGGTGCGTGGGATTAGTTGCCCGGTGGCATATGGGATCTTAGTTCCCCAACCAAGGATCGAACCTACAACCCCTGCATTGGAAGGTGAATTCTTTACCACTGGACCACCGGGGAAGTCCCTGTAATGTCTTTTTTTTTTTTTTTTTTGCAGTATGTGGGCCTCTCACTGCTGTGGCCTCTCCCGCTGCAGAGCACAGGCTCCGGACGCGCAGGCTCAGACACCATGGCTTACGGGCCTAGCGGCTCCATGGCATGTGGCATCCCCCCGGACTGGGGCACGAACCCGTGTCCCCTGCATCGGCAGGCGGACTCTCAACCACTGCTCCACCAGGGAAGCCCCTGTAATGTCTATTTTTAAATGCTTAAATGATCAAGCACATTCCAAGTTTATCCTATAGATATGCTTACAAAAATATACCATGATACACGTAAACAAGAATGTTCATTGTAACATCATAATGACAAAAAAGGGGGCGGGGATAGGACTAGATGAATAACCTAAATGTCCATCCCAAGAGAAAGATTAAATACGTTGTGGCACACATCAATAAAGTGGATACAGCCATTCAAAAGACTGTGGTAGAGAAAAAACAAGGTGCAAAACAGTATATCCCACTGACAGTATTTAAAGGATACAAACATACAGGTATATGCATGATCTTTTTTTCTTCTGAGAGGACACAGAAAAAGTTAATAGTGGCTACTTATGGGGAAGTGGGGACAGAGGGAAACTTAATTTTCCACCTGATCTTTCTACATTATTTAAATTTGTCATTTCTAGGTATTACTGTAATGTTAGTAAACAAGTACGTTACATAATCTCTTAATCAATTAAAAGTCTGTGGGGATAATATCCAATGCAGTAACCTTACAACAAAGCTACTAAGTTGTGCCAAAACACTATAGCTCAGTTTTGAATCATATTTCTGGTTAGTCTATGTAATGGGTGTGTACACAAAGACAGGACTCCTGTGAAGGACAACTGGTTTACTATCTGCAGCAGGGATCCCCCACACTGAGCTGGTTGAGCAGGCAGAGAATTCAGAAAGCAACCAGGCGTGCTGCCCCTCAGAAAGGCAAAATTAAAAGAAACCTAGCTTAGCCTGGAAGGCACTATTACCAAGGGCCGAAATATGCTTCATTTACAGGGAGTTTCCCCTTCCCCTTTTGAATTTCAGTCTGAGCATGACATCAAGTGAGGCTGAGACTAGAGGGACACCAATGACACTAACCTAAATCAAAACTCTAAAAAGGTGTAGTAAAATGCATGAAAACCAAATCTGAGCAATGGCACTCTAGAATCCATATGCAGTACCAATGGAAAAAGGAGAGTGGAAAGAATGCAAAGTAAAATGTTACTTCTCTATTATGTCTTTCTCCTCCTGCTGTTGCTCTGTATATCACATCTACACTAGACTGACTTCAGTGTTGACAAGCTAGGCAATATTTCTAAACTAGAGAACAAATACTAAATGCTTAGTATTTCCAATTTTAAGTCTAATTATACAAATGGTTAATAAGGATGCTATGGTGCTTCTTATTGCTAGGTGTAAGGCCGCCTTTCATCCTCCTCGTAAATTCTCTAGAAAAAGAGCCCCAACCTTGGATTTATTATCAGTGAGAGTAACACAAATGTCAGATGCTAAATAATTCAGGTCCTGTCCACTAAGAAAGTGTTGTTTTACTTACAGCCTTAGGAGCCACATATCCACCAGGTGCCATGCCTATCCCCGTGGAGAGTTCAAATAGGTCATTCAGACCACTGCTGACCACAGCAGGAGTAGATGAAGGAGCAAAGGTTGCAGGCACTGATGATGGGATGAAGGACTGTCCCACCTGCAGGGAATAAAAGGGAAGGGGAGCAGGGAGATCAGGAAGAACTCATTAATAGTCCTTAAAATGTTGCTATATATTTTAATAGTATTGATAAATCAATAAGAACACAACATAATTACAATATTCTTAGGCGTTTAATTCGTATATTCTTTGTCCTTCAAATCATCATGGTTATTTTTTCATCATTGAAAAGATACACACACTCTTTAGAAGTTCTATCAAGAGAGTCATCAGTAGGATCAGGAACACAGTGATCCAAAGTTTTTTCTGTTTGTTTCCAATTTTAGTTTCCACGATTCTGTGCAAGAGGCCTACAGGTACCCTAATGAAGGGGGAATCTGTTTCTATAGAAAGAAGGAAAAGCATCCAACTTAGACAGCAGTTCCATTTCCACTTGGGCCCAGGCAAGTCTTATTTCCCCATTTAGGCATAAATATCTAGGAGGAAACTCTCCTGGGGGAGATGGATACTCACACACCCCTAACTCACGTACGAGGAGAGTCTCACTCTGAGTCCAGCTGACGCTCAAGCTCTTTCTAGACGACAGAAAAGAGTATTCTCTCGTCAAGATGGGAGGTTCCATTTCCTTTAGCCCTTTAATGTCAGGAAGACAAAGAACTCTGTAGACACCAGAGCGCCAATCCCTAAAGAGAACCCTACACCACATGTGGTGTATGGTCCCAAAGAATCCAAGTAACCCTACGCTACTTTCTACTCTTCATACACTGCTACAGAGGTTCTGGTGTACAGGGCTAGATAGCAGCAGTGGCTGGTCTGAGAACGTGTGCATAGGAAAGGCATCAAACAGGGGGCAGTGCATCCCATGGTGAAAAAAACCGATGGCACTGACTGCCAGACTTCCTCCAATGCCCCCACCAAGGTCACTGCCAAGTTGAAAGAGAGAAAGGAGAGAGAGGAGAGAAAGGTAGAGTTCATTTAGCTAAGTACTAGATGCCCATACAGAATCTGTAAATTGCTCTACCAAGTTGCGGGGAATACATGCTATTCAACTTGACTCCCAAAGCCTAAAGAAATTCTAGATTGCAAAGAAATATAACCTAGGGGAACTGAGTAGGGGAAGTGATGGTGTGTGGGAGTTTTGAGAAAACGTGGAAAAAAGATGGAGATGGGACATCTCAGGGATGTTTCAGATCCAATCTTTCTACTGGGGTACATAGGCACAAACCCAAACAGGATTTAAAGAGTTTACATATTCCAAGAAGCTATATCTCTAAGTCGTAATGTTCTGAATATGTTTTATTTTTTCTTTAAAAGGAAATTTAAGGGGGGGGGAGAAAAAGAGAAACTAAAATATGTTTTCAACTACAAAACTTGCCGCCACACTGAGAAAGTGGGAACCAAACCAGTAATGAGCTGCAATTTCAAGCTTCAAAAATTATAGCTTGAACAAGAGCGATTTTTAGAGTTTAGAACTCTCCTAAGAAAGCAAACGGCTGGGTTAGGAAGATATCCTATCTGGGCAGGAAATGTGAAGGCATGCAATTCTTCAAATCTCTCCCACAGTCAATACAGCTACGGAGAAATGCTGTGATTTATCTGGAGTAGATCATTTAAAAGGATGCTAACTATTGGAGAATTAGACTAATGCAATTAGCTAGGCGACAGGAAAATAATTCCACATGGTCTTACTTCTGCCTCTTTTTCCCGTCAGGGCTCTGATATAATTCACCCTGAATTCCAGGACAAAAGCATTAAAGAAGAACTGAAGCTGAAAATAGCTAGCATGAAAAAACATAAAACACACATACCCACAACTAATGGTGCTGTTCAGAAAGCAAACAATACGTTTTTGTGCTACAATTCTGTACTGCTACTTCCCTAGTTCTCACTGTGCATCTAACATTCCCCTCTGAATCACCAAATGCCTTGTCTGCTTTACAAAACACTGTTTCCTTTATTGTCTGTCATTTAGTGGTAGAAACTTGGAGAGCTCTAGGCTGTGGTTGTGTTAAAAAAAAAAAAACAACTGTATTTGTCTTCAGGATTTGAGAGAGGGGATTTATTACCTTCTCAATGGAAAGATATATAAAACCGGGTTGCCAAAATCTCAAAAATAATATATATACTGAAAAATAATGGGGTTTATTTCCACCACGACAGAACAAAACCTCCAGGCGTTTCATAACTGGCATGAATAAGCATGTTCTGCACTAAGCTACAGAACACTCCAAACCTCAAAGAACCAACATTTGCAAAGTCTGGGTCCTGAAGACTATTTACTGGTTGGATGGGGCGAGAAATCACAGGCATACAGATAAAAAGGTCACCACAACCAAGAATTCGAGTAACTGGAAAAGAATGACAGCAAATAGAAAAGATATTACACACCTACCTTCTCCCTGTTTCTAGAATAACACACATCCATAGCATGACATCTGAAAAGCATGAGATTCCTTTTATTCAAACACACACTCATATTTGCTGGACATAAGGTACTATGGGGACTATAAAGATGCCGGGCAATGAGGGGAAAACAATAGATGAACAAGATCCAGGCTTTGCAAACTGGCAAAAAAACAAAACACGAATGCAAAAACCATACAGAATATACTAAAGCAAAAAAAGAAAGTTCTGAATAGAAGAGCCTCCTTTAGGCTGAAGGATAATGAAAAGAAGCTTCAAAGACATGGTAGTGTGAAATTATAGAATGCAAAAATGGGGGAGGTTATTTCTCAAATAGCCTGAACAAAGGTTAAGAAGTAGGAATAAAAGCATGATCAAGAAGGATGAGTAGGGACTTCCCTGGTGGTCCAGTGGCTAAGACTCCATGCTGCCAATGCAGGGGATCCAGGTTTGATCCCTGGTCAGGGACTAGATCCCGCATGCCGCAACTAAGAGTTTGCATGCCGCAACTAAAGATCTCACACACCACAACTAAAAGCTTCCCTCATGCCGCAACGAAGATCCCACATGCCACAATGAAGATCCCGCATGCGGCAATGAAGATCCTGTGTAGCCAAATAAATAAATAAATAAATACTTTTTTTAAAAAAAATAAAAGGAAGAAGAGGGAGTAGTCTAATTAGACTGGAGCACAGGGTAGATATGTGTTTAAAAAAAAGTCAAAGAAAATAAGTTTGCAAAGGCAAACTGATTATGGTTAAGTCTTTAGTTTTCAATTCCTCCATCACAAAAACCTGGAGGTTTCTTAGAGTAAGATTCAATCTTTCTAAGATTACTAATAACTACTTCAGTTGTGTTCTATTAACTATGGTTTTCAACCTTAGATACACAATGGAATAAACCACCTGCGTGTGTATAACTGTGGGGAGGAGGGGGATTTTTAGAAGTACTGATGCCTGAGTCTCAATCCCAGCCATAGTGATTTAATTGTTCTGAGTTGTAGCCTGGACATCAGAATTTTAAAAAGCTGCCCTAGTGATTCTAATGTACAGACAAGGTTGAAAACCATTGCCTTAGAGAATTAACTATGATCTGGAATCAGACAAGAATATATGTTCAGGAATTACTTTGACACTAACTCCTGAACTGAAAAGGAAGCTAGAACTTAAGAAGAAAGAAAACCCCATTTATTTATTTTTTATACATTAATTAATTAATTAATTTTTGGCTGCGTTGGGTCTTCGTTGTGGTGCGCGGGCTTCTCATTGTGGTGGCTTCTCTTGTTGTGGAGCACGGGCTCTAGGCACACGGGCTCTAGGCACACGGGCTTCAGTAGTTGTGGCTCACTGGCTCTAGAGCACAGGCTCAGTAGTTGTGGCGCACGGGTTTAGTTGCTCTGCGGTATGTGGGATCTTCCCAGGCCAGGACTTGAACCTGTGTCCCCTGCATTGGCAGGAGGATTCTTAACCACTGTGCCACCAGGGAAGTCCAAGAAAAACCCTTTCTAAGGAAGGGAATGATGCAGAATGTCTCACTTGTCCTGATGCTGGTTTTGATTTAGCTTTATGACTTTCTGATGGGCTTACACATCCTCCCTCCAGCAACTCTCCTCCCTTCTGGCCTATCTCACAACTGAAGCTTGAAAGAGATGGAATTCTTTATGGACCTTGTTGGCACTCGATGGCAAGAAAGAAAAAACACACTGGAAGAGAAATGGCAGTATTATCAAATATGCTACATTAAATAAAAGGCATTGAGAAAAGGTACTCACTAGTGGTGTTATTTCCAAAGGAAATAAAGTCCATTTGTAGCCCTTATTTTCTTAGATTTCATTCTTATTATACTTGAGTATTATATGAATATTATCTTAGCTGGACAGGATCTAAATGTACTCCCCCCCTCCTCCCCACCATGCTGCTTGTCAATTTTATTCAAAAACATGTAAGAGAAACTGAAAAGTAATTCTGATACTCCTTTGTTTACATTCAGCTTATCAAATACAACTCAGCTGCAACCCACAATCAAGAACTCTTGATCTTACAGAGACAGAATCCAAAGGGTGTTAGAGACATGTAGCCAGAAATATAAAAGTTCACATAACTGTGCTATGTCCAGAGAGCAAAAGGAAAGGACAATTTCAATATGTTTTCTAACTAGCAAAACTATAGCTTACTCAGACTTTATTCAGCATCTTTCCTTTTGACTGAAAAGTTTCTAAGGGAGGTTATCATCTTCCTGTCTGAAAATATGACACAGGTGACAGCACAGTGTTGGGCAAGAGTAACTAACAGGGAGATGTCAGCAAGGATGGGAGCCAATTCCCCAGTGAGGGCCTCTCCTATCTACAGCAACAAGCAGGGTGATGCAGATATTAATCGAGGGTGGGGGAGGAGAGAAAGCTGAACAAAGCACAGCAATGTCGTTGTCATGTTGGCCTGAACTAGCCACTAACCATTTCAGTTCAGTTGCTGATATCATCTGGAGTCAGACAAGATTCATCTGTTTGGTAATACTTACTAATCAGGTAGGGTACAAAATCAGTCAAACTGGACTTGTAAAATTTCAGTGATATCTATTATCCAGTAAGCTGGGAGAGGTGAGTGAAAAGTGCCAGAGGCATAAGGCATGGCTTTAATCTCAATCTTAGGTGTCAAAATACTGTGTACGTTTTAAGTGTCTTTTGGAGCTGTCCATTTCCCGTTAATCCCAGGACTGCCTTAATGAGGCCGCTATTTTCTCCATGAAGGAAATAATGTCAACTATAGACCAACTAAATCAGGATATAGGAAGATGAAGGAGAGGTGCCAATTTCAGGAAAAGAACACTTCAAATGCTGAAAACTGAGCAGAATTTTCCTACAGGTCCATAGCTGATACCCAAGTCTAAAATTTCTGCTAGTGGTAAAGCTTCCCCAGCCCCCAATCTAAATCACATTAAATGGCACTAAGAATAACATTAACATTTCGCTACTGCCACAGAGTAGGTGCTTTCTCATGCCTGAAGTAGTGCTGAAATAGGTTCAGTTCATGTTGAACCAGGGAGATGTGTCGCTGCACTGTTCATTCAGTAATTGGATGGAAAATAGTGATTTCATGGTGACTTATTTTATGGGCTAAAGGGATTTCAGCACAGTTGCATGAGCTCTGCTGCAGAACAAGGCTGAGTCAAAAGTTTGAGAGCTGAGTCTGCATACCAAAAGGAAATACCTTCATCTAATGGCAACATGCTACAAAAGCAGAAGTACAGAGAAAGAACCCAAGACTGAGGTTCTGTAAAGGACCAAGTCTGCCTGACTCCAAGAAAAGGAAAAGTCTTGACACGGCCACCAAGCAGACCGAAAACAAAACAACAACAAAAAACCCCACATGGGATTTCCCTGGTGGCCCAGTGGTTAAGAATCCGCCTGCCAATGCAGGGGACATGGGTTCAATCCCTGGTCCGGGAAGATCCCACATGCCACGGAGCAACTAAGTGCGTGTGCCACAACTACTGAGCCTGCGCTCTACAGCCCGTGAGCTACAACTACTGAGCCCAAGTGCCACAACTACTGAAGCCCGCACGCCTGGAGCCCGTGCTCCACAACAAGAGAAGCCACCGCAGTGAGAAGCCCGCGTAGCACAACGAAGAGTAGCTCCCACTCACCACAACTAGAGAAAGTCCCTGCGCAGCAACAAAGACCCAATGCAGCCAAAAATAAATAAACAAGTAAAAATAAAATTAAATGCAAAACCCCAAACCCCCCACAAATGTTCACAATCACTGCTCTGGGTTAGCCCCTTTGAGGTCCATCTGACCAGTCTAAAATATACCTGTCTGCTTCTGAAACTGGAGCTGAGTATCTGAAGACATTCTCTTAATTAGAGGTGTAGATCTTAAGCTCACACATTTCTTTGCTCCTGTCTAGAATTATCACCTCCTTTATTTGACACTTTCCAGAACTGATTTAATTGAAAGGAGTCTAAGGAATGCTTCAGGTCATATAGCTCTGCTGGTTAGGAGTCAAAACAGAATGATGTAAAAATAGTACACAATGATTCTGATCACAAACAAAACTTATACCAAAATCCTACTGGTGTCAGAAACATCAGTCTGTGTTTTTCCTATTAGCTTTTAGATTTTAGAAGGCACACACTGTCTTGTCTTCTAGGTAAAAGTATGGTTTTCCAGCTCTTGGGCTACAAATTTTAATTTAATCTTCAAAAAGCTATTTAGAAAAGCACCATAAAATATAACTAATCAAATTGGTGAAAAGAATCTGTAACCATGCAAAAGCTATTAGACAAACTCATGGTGAGAATAGACTTGATGTGGAATAGCATAAATGAGTTGAGATCATACAAAATCATCAGAAGACCCCTTAACTTGAAGGAAAAAACATCTTACATCAATGGAAAAATAGGGAGATATAATAGATTACTTCCTGAGATGGGACAGGGAATAGAATGTGACAGAAAGTCCTTAGAATGGCCACTGTTGGTCTCTTAGGTCAGATATAACTCAATGTTCAAGGCAGTAAAAATTCACAGGAGAAGCTCTGCATTCTGTCTCATTTTCCTTTGCAGTAATTACTACCTATGTACTTGTTTGTCATTCGTCTCCCCTCACTAGAATGTATGTTTGTAAGGACTCGCCACAACTATATTCCCAGTACATAGAATAGAGCCTGACAAGGAATAAGCACTCAAATATTTACTGAGTGAATGCATTTCCATATAAGCACCACTATGGCAGTATTATTTCTTGGGGAGACAATTTGGAAATGAATCATTTTATTGGTGAAAATTATCACAAAATGGACAGAAGGCTGACAAAACTGTTTCCCCAACTGACTTAAGAGCACCATATCTGCATCAACACTGCCAACACATATGAATACAACCAATTAGAGGAAAAAGTGACCCCACCCCCTCCGTTCCCACCCCAAGGCCAAAGATCTTTCTAGAAAGGAAATGTATTGTCTGAGTGGTTTTGATTGCCAGTTTTCAGCACAAGAATGCCCTGTGCATCATTTATTTGCCTTGAAAGTACTTGCTTTATATCACAATTCACCACCAAATAGATGGGAACACAGGATTTTGTGGCTCTACCTGAAAGCAATCTTATTCCTTTTGCTGCGAAAGAGATGTATAAACTTATCCAATCCCTCGCCTCATTAATGAATAAACTTCTAAAGTCTTTCTCAAACTTTCAAGTGCCTCCTAATGATAAGCTAGCCCAAACTCACACACAGGGCATCTGGGAGGTATAGCATGGAGAGGCCTAGGGCAAACAAGCCTTGTGTTTTATCTTAAACATTCATGCAATTTTACATTCTAAGCTGTAATACAGTGTCTTTACATTCCTTACCATCAAGTAAGACTGACACTGCAAGATGATGAACCAGGTTTATCCTGCAGCTTCAAATGCACCCTGTACTCTGCTGTGTACTCCAGAGACTGTGTACCCTAGTCTGAGAAGGACCAAAGTTAAGTGAGACTGAATTCTATTCTGGAAAATGACAATAACAAAAAAACTGGAGGAATCACAGGACAGTGGAAAAGTGCATATAAACTTTAAAGTTTTGAAGAAGTCTGGGTTCAAAATCCTGACTCTGAGTCTTACTTGCTATGCAATCTTCAGTTTTTTTGTAAAATAGGACCCAATACCAATTACCTTGCAGACTTATTTTTAGGATTAGGAATTATAAAAGTTCTAGCACAGAGACTGGCACAGAAATAGGCACTCAGTATTTGGTAATTATGCCCAACACTGCCTGAGGCCAGCCTTCACTAAATCTATGCATTGATAAAAAAGACAGTGGTTACAAGAGCCACTGAAGAATTTATCAGGCAAAATTAGGCTACAATTTACAAAACTGTCTTCACAAGACTACCAACTCTAAAACTTAAGCTCTTAAATCACAGCAACTCTTTTCCAGAGGAAGAGATATGAAGATGCAAAACTAGTATGTACAACGGATTTCCCATGGGCTAAAAAAACCCTCAAAATCATTACAACAATAGTTCATGAGCTGAAATATCTGGAAGGTAAAAACCTGTAAGAAACAGGTAGGAGGTTCTGAAAAACATACACTGGAGTCAGGAAAAGGCAGTTTCTCCTCTCTTCTACTCCATCCTAGCTGGGCACACTGAAGCACATATCTCTGGCAGGAAACCCTTCGTCAGCACACAGAAAGGGCACTCTGGATAATGCTTCCTTTCTATTCTTGATGCACAATAGCACCATTTTTCTAAATAGAATAATGCACAGCACCTTGGATAAACAGAAGGCCGTAATTTAGCCAAGGCCTGACAGTATGCTGACAGTCTGAAAGTAATGGCAACAAATAACTGAGATTCAATTATTACTCTAGCGATCCTCAGAGATGTCAAACTCATTAGCAGATGCTGTATCTTTATAACATGTATGCAAGATTTACATACTTGGGTGCCGGGTCACCTCTCACACTACACCAAACCAGAAGGATCTGCACCACCGTCAGAAATGTCACACTACCCAAGATGAGGAGTTTCTTAGATTTGGTAGCAGGGGCATAAAAAGACACCTATACTGCTTCTAAAACAAAGAAACAAAAACCCCAATAACGTTTAAATAGTATACTATCTTGCTCTATACACAGATCAGAGTTTCATTACCTGAATGCATTCCACATCAAGGTGACAGTTAAGTTTACACTAACAGAAGGAGGAAACTATCTACATTTAGGCAAAAGAGAATACACTAAAGGGCAAGCAAAAACTAAGGAGGAAAGTGAAGAGTATGTAGAAAATCCATTTTGATTTGAGAGTTGTGATGAAGAAGCATCATTTTTACAAATCTGAAGCTCTGCCTACATCAATGATTTTCAAAGGTACCTGTCTCCAAAAACAAACAAAAAACCAAACAACAACGAAAAACACCATCTAAGAGTCACCTGGGAATGGTGTGCACGTGTGTGTGTGTGTTTTTTACATCATAGCAATATACCTACTTCACTCTTTGGTTTAAGAATCACAGCTGTTATATATGAGTCACGATTATTGATGGAGCCTTCAGGTAGCTTGTGACAAATAATAATAATGAATAAATAAATTGATAAGTATTTCCTGAATGACAGTTCTAGAAAAGTCACAACTCACTAAATCTCAAAACTTCACAAGTGCAATGATGAAAGAGGGCAAACAAGATCTAATGGGAGGGTCACCAGGATGTGAAAATGGAAGAGTAATATTATCCTCTAGTGAATATCAAGTTTTAAAACAGAGGAACAGAAAATGGGTAGATAATCCAAAATACAAGACAATTTTCAGTCTCCAATTATGGAACATGAACAAGGGTGAGAAGAACCCTGGGAATGAGCAACTAAATCTAAATCGGTCAAATTCAACTCTTGGTCAATTTCTGGTAGGCTGGATCACCTAACAGCAAATCACAACAGGAAAATGTCCTGGGGTCAGGGGGTGAGGGTGTGGAGGGGTAGGAGGCAGAACAAAGGTAAAGTCAGAGAGGTCTGTTTTGTAGGAGGTGCCAGAGGCTCACCAAAATATAATTCTTCTGTGGAAATCACTGCCTTGGTTTAAAGATCAATTTTGTAACATCTCTACCTAACTTCATCTGGAGCTTCATTTGGCTCAATATTCTCAGTCTTGCCTGCAAAATTAAAATAACTTCGATTTTTTTAAAAAAATACCAATGTCTAAGGTCCTGTCTCCCAGAAATTCCGTTTAATTGCTCTAGGGTTGGGTCCAAACGCTGACAATATATATTTTTAAATACCAATTATGCAGCTAGAGTGAGAACCACAAAGTTTGAAATAAAATGTTAGTAGCTGCCACGCTTCATTAGCAGCACACCACTGACCTCTATGGGTAAGGTTCTGATAGAAACCAGTGATAAAAGCAGCAAAAATGCTGCTGAGAGCTGTTCTGAGGTGAATACCCACGTAACCTGAGTGCTGCTTGCCAGAAAATCACATAACTCTAATCCAGGCCATATTTTAAATGGGGACCTGGGTCAAATTCTACCACACCCAGCAACATTCTTCTTCCTAGAGAGTGAAAGACAGACCTTTAACAAAATAATTTCAAGAGTTTCTTGCCCTCTCTCAATCTGAGGCAGAGTAGGAGCCCCCTTTCCAGGAGTGTGTTTACTACTGAAGCCAAGAGAACAAGGCATCTGGGTTTACCAACAGCTATTCAAACACTAAAGTGAAGTGGTTCACAGTGATCACAGATACTCTATGTCTTTACTATGCAAAATGTGGTCCACAGACCTGGGTGTTTGTTAGAAATGCAGACTCCTAGGTCTCACCCCAGAGCAATAAGAATCTGTCTTGTTCAAGATCTCCAGTTGATTTATGTACACATTAGCTTGAGAAGCACTACTGTAAGGCAACAATTCATTCAAGAAACAGCACTATCTGTATAGACTAAGTAAAAACTTTGAGAACGATTTTCCTCTTTAAATTAGATAATTTACGTAAGAACAATAAAAGCATTTTAAAACTGGCATAGACTACTGCTGCCACAGAAACTCGTCTTTCACACAGCCAGATTTAGGCCTCTTCCTTGTGATGTTCTCTTAAAAGGAATCTTGGTTCTTTGAGTGATATATATTTAACTACATACAGATCCAAAGCAAAAAGAAGGGCTTTTACTCCTCATTTTGATTTCTGGGGCATATTTATATCACAGAATAAGCTGAAGAAACCTGCATGTAAACACTTTCTGGGGCTATAACACCAATTATACCATTTTAAATCCCAAAGTCAGAATAAGCTAAAATTTAGAGTTACACAGAAACATTACTGGGCCTACCTAGCAAAGGCTGTATAATATTTAGACATCCAATTATAAAAACAATTTATTCTCCACCCCAAAGAGAATATCCTTTGCAAAAAAAGAAAATTAAAAAAAGGCCCATGTGTGACTTGGGCTACTACAATCTGAGAAAGTTCTAATTGTTTTTCTATGTGATGTAAACTTGCCAGAATTCTGACACATGACTGGATTAAGCTGTGTAAAATATAAGGAGAAAACTCACTAGTTTTAAGGGCCAGCAAGAGATGATTCAAAGCCAAATGGAAATAACATGTTTCTTTCCCTTCCATGCTAAAGTGGGTTAAGAAACAAGAAGACAGAATCCTGGGCCAGTCAACATCAAAATATAGAGCCTCTTTCTCCCCTCCATCCTTCAAACTTAATTTCTTTGTCTTCTTAGGTTCAGCAAGTCCACTATGTCGTAAACCACTAGGGAAATAAGCAGGGTTGGTAAGGCATAACCGTGGGGAGGATGTAACATTTAACTTGTAGCTCATGTGTCAACAGAATAGGATGAGCTATTTCAGTGTTTATAAGGGATTTCTGAGAGTCTCCATGAATATTTCAATATTCATTTGTCAGTCTCCTGAGTCTATTAAGGAGGTTATATAGCAACGCAGGATATCACACGAGGAAGCTATTCAGTCAACTCTATTCATTAGAGATATGAAAATGAAAAGCAAATGCTTTTATTCCCAAGGAAGACAAAAGCAGTGCTCATTTGTGTCACCATTAGCTAGAGTCCAGAGCTTGCTCAGTGTATAGACTCTGGAAGCAGTGACTTCCATTAGTAAAACGCATCACTCACAAAGATATGACGGTAACCCTATCTCCTTAGGCTCTCTGTCAGCCAAAAGTAAATGTACCTGTACCAGCTGGCATAAATCCCAGACATAATACTGCTCGTAAAGTAGAAGAGAAAATGCCAGTGTATGAAGCAGAAAGTAAGGTCGTTTTGTTTATGTAATCTCTGAGAACATATATTTTTGTATCTATGGCATTGCCTTCCAATTTCTGATGCTGGGAAATAAATCAGTTTGTTGGGCATATTTATAGTCATCAGGTTGATGAACAACTTATTTTCAAGTGTTCAGCTAAAAAAGCCCCTCTAATTCCACCACAGTTAAGTATCTAATTTGCAGGGAGCCATGTGATGAGACCTGCTATTTTTCTGGCCTTCTCTACACAGATGGAAGGTCATCCTTAATATTTCTCATTTATCTTTTACAGCAACAGTAACTAATTGGCTTCCACTGGTGGCACATATTCACAGATACTCTGGACATTGGAGCCTTTTAGTATTAGAATCCTGGAAGCTAATTAAATTGGAAGTATGACAGGGTGGAGTGGGGGGGGTGTGGATGGAAAAGGGGAAAAAAGAACCAATCAAGAAGTACTACTCGGGCTTCCCTGGTGGCGCAGTGGTTGAGAGTCCGCCTGCCGATGCAGGGGACACGGGTTCGTGCCCCGGTCCGGGAAGGTCCCACATGCCGCGGAGCGGCTGGGCCCGTGAGCCATGGCCACTGAGCCTGCGCATCCGGAGCCTGTGCTCCGCAACGGGAGAGGCCACAACAGTGAGAGGCCTGCATACTGCAATGAAAAAAAAAAAAATGAAGTACTTCTCAACTATAAGTAAGATACATTTTTAAAAATAACACAAATGGCTCCAATGAACCTTTTGGAATTAGACAAGGCATAAGCCAACAAAATACAAAAAAGGCAAAAGTTTGAAAGCCTCAAAATAGGATGATCACTATGAGGTCATCTGAATGATATTCAGGTCAGAAGGGGAATTACAGGGGCTATCCAGAGTTAAGCAGCAGGAGCAACAATAAGCTCTGGAAAGGTGACTAGGTTGGTTAAACATCAAAAGTTCCATTCAGAGGCAGGACAACAAAATAATCATGTACACTTGCAGACATATCCCATACCAATGATGAACAGTATCAATTAAATCTCTAGAAAAAATAATCCTGTCCTTTATCAAAGGACATTGCTCTGCTCATCAAGGAAAGGTCTAGTTCTAAAAAGCGGAATAATTTAAAGTTCTTCAGCATATCAAGAATTAAAAATAACCCCAGAAATTTAAAAATAAAAAGAATTTAAATAACCAAAAGAAAGAAGAAAGATGCTTACCAGACTATCTAGTCCTCCTCCCAAGAGATCCACTGCTCCCATCTGCATGGAGGATACCTGTGGCACATTGACTGGGGGACCAAGGTCAAGGTTTAAAAGATCCCCCAGAAGGTCACCTTGAGAGGGGATAACCTGAGGCTGTTCCAGGTTGGTGGCAGTGGTGGTGCCAACAGGGCTGTCACCCGCAACAGTGTTGCAAGTCACACACAGAAAGAGGGAAAAAGAGAAAAGTCAGTTTCACCTGGGACATAGTAACAAGGCAATGGGTGAAGGTCAGATATACAAAAACAGGAGGGGGAAAAAACTCTTATACTATATAACTTCATCAGTCAATCAATTTTAATTGAGCACCTACTCTATAAGGGAGCACTGTAATGAGAACTCTGGGGAAATACATCTTTTTTTAAAAAAATAAAAAAGGAAATATATTTCCTGTCCTCAAATAACTTATACTCAAACAAACAAATAAAAAACCAGCATTCACAGAACAAGTGAAAAGCACACTCACTGTGTAAAAGCAGAAATGAGTATTGTGTGTCTGCACACTGACAGGATATAGATGAGAAGCAAAACAGAACCAGGTGGGGCTGATCCCAAAAGATTCTGAGAATGGTTTTATGGCTACATTTTCAAAAACAGCATAGTTATGAGGAACTACCAGGGAGAGACCTTCAGAAAAAGAAAGGATAGCTTGTGCAAAGGCACAGAAATGAACAATTTGACTTGAGGGGTGGTGAAAAAATTATAATGGCAGGAGCAGACACTGTAATTGGTAAGATTTGGGGGAAGTGAAGATGAGGGAAATACAACTCTGAAAAAAGGTCTGGAGAGTTAATTTTTATATGATAGGCAATGCACAATCACTTTTATTTGTTGAACAAAGAACTAAAATGAACATTTAGAGGAACATTACCCAAGCAGCTGTGTGTATAATGGACTGAAGTTGGGAGAATGGACATGAAGATGAGCTAAGAGTGACCTAAACCGTTACTGCCACAACACTGTAAAAATAAAAACGAAGTGGTGAGTTCCAAGAGATGTTAAATGGACTAGGCAGGGGGAAATGATCTTAATAGATGGTGCCGGGTCAACTGAATAGCTGCGTGAGACAAAAATGAGCCTTGACTCCTACACCTCACAACATAAACAAAAATTAGAGATAAATCAGACATAAATGTGAAGGGGAAAACCAAGAGGATTTCTATGACCTTGGACAAGACAAAAGTTTCTACAAAAAGCTCTAACCAGGGCTTCCCTGGTGGTGCAGTGGTTGAGAGTCTGCCTGCCGATGCAGGGGACACAGGTTCGTGTCCCGGTCTGGGAGGATCCCACATGCCACGGAGCTGCTAGGCCCGTGAGCCATGGCCGCTGAGCCTGCGCGTCCGGAGCCTGTGCTCCGCAACGGGAGAGGCCACAGCAGTGAGAGGCCCGCGTAGCGCAAAAAAACCCCCCAAAACCCAAAACAAGCACAAATGGACAAAAAGGTCATCCGAAAAGGAACCACATAAGGAATTGTGACGGTAACAAATTGAAGGCTAGTAATCTGATAAAGACCTTATGTAAGAGACTGTGCTTCTTTTTACATATTGGTTCTCTCTTTGTGTTCTAGGAAGAGTTGTTTTTGTTTGTTGATTTGTTTCACTTTCCCCATCCCATTTGAGGGTCAAAGTTATCAGGAGAAAGGTAATTTAAATGGCAAACAACAGAAAGTCCGTATCTATTTATCAAAACTTGAAGCACAGGCTGGGAGATGTACTTAGAAGTTAAATGGTCATATCTAGCGAATGTTAAATATGCTTGCCTACGAGGTCAAACACCCTGTAACGAGGCCTGATCCTCATGAAACCACAAGTTGCCTTTGGATGAAAATCACAGCACTGCCCTAAAACCAAAGATTCAACTCAAGGGCTAATGAAAGATTAATAATCATTTTCTTGGGTACTGCCCTTTTCTTTTTGTTTATCTGTGCCCATAGTCTGTCAAAACAGAGCTACAGTATTGTAAACGTTGACTACACTAATTTGTAAAGCAATAAATCCTATACTCTGGCTATTCATGAACCACTGAAACAGCAATATATATTAGACAATACGAGACACTCAGAAACGGTGCAAGTGCAGATACTCTAACCACTCAGAGATCAAATTCTACTTAGATTTGAGGTTTATTATAATTAATGAAGGGAGATTCTGAAAAGATTCCAAGATACCCATTATAAGAGTTTATTAGAGTACTGCCGCTCCCAAATTAAAGTTTTAAGGTTATCTATAAAGCAAGAGTTCCATGTTACCTGACAGTCTGTTCATAATAGCATTTCCTTACTGATATGGAGCAATTTATTTTGGTAAAAAAAGGTACAGGCAACTGAACAACTATGTCTACACAGAATCTAGGCTGCTCTTATAAAACAATCCTGCAAACATTATTTCACTAACAGCTAGCTTTACAGCATAAGAGAAGCAGTATCTGCTAACTTCATCCATAAGCTTGAACCAAAGTTACAGTAAAGGATAAAAATAGCTAAATGTATACATGGGCGGACCTCATTTTATTGCACTTTGCAGATATTGCAGTCTTTACAAATTCAAAGATTGTGGCAACCCTGAATTGTCAGATGATGATAAGCATTTTTTAGGAATACAGTATTTTTATTTTTATTTATTTATTTATTTTTGCAGTACGCGGGCCTCTCACTGCTGTGGCCTCTCCCATTGCAGAGTACAGGCTCCGGACACGCAGGCTCAGCAGCCATGGCTCACGGGCCTAGCAGCTCCACGGCATATGGGATCGTCCCAGACCGGGGCACGAACCCGTGTCTCCTGCATCGGCAGGCGGACTCTCAACCACTGCACCACCAGGGAAGCCCCAGCAATACAGTATTTTTAAATTAAGGTATGTAGACTATTTTTTTAGACATAATACTATTGCACATTTAATAGACTACAGTATAGTATAGACATAACTTTTATATGCACTGAAAACACAACAACAAAAAAATTCATGACACTTCATCACAGTGGTCTGGAACTGAAGTGCACTATCTCTGTGGTACACCTGTACAGGCTTTTTACCAAGTTTTCAACTCTGGGAAAATTTCTAGCCTCATCTTTCTGGAAACTTAAGCAACTTTCAAACTTTATCCATTTAGAAAATCTTCACCACAATTTTCTAAAGGCACAACCTTACCTACCCTGAGGTTAGAACACAGAGGGGCCTTTTAACCCATTGTTTGTGTGTGGTCACTAGTATTCAGATGAAGCCTCCAGGGCAGTAGAGTAGGTTTGCCAAATGCATAGCAAATTTTTCTAGGCTATAAAAGCTTGAGGAAGACCAACTTCGTCTAAACAGAGAATCACTTCTCACTCAAACCTAGTTTACCTGCTTACCTCCCATGATGTACTGGCAAGTGTTTGCGATGGATTCCATGACTTCCTTCCACAAAAGCATTGGGCGGCTGATGATACACTGAGGCCAAATAACCAATGTGGCAGATGAGCTCATCCAACAGAGTTGGCTCAATAAGATCTGTCTCCTCAGAGATCAGTGGCTTCTCAGACAAGACTACTTCTTTGGCTGTGACAGGATCAGTTGAGAGAAGGCGCCAATAAATAGAGCCCCGGTCTTGAAGGTCAGGATTATCAGAATCCTAATGAAAAGGCAATGGCAAGAAGGTTTAAATGTAACCTTTCTCCATACAGAAAGCCAAACTGCTGGATTTATTATCAAGGCAATGCTGAAGTGATTTACGCAGAGTTGGCCGTTAAGAAGATATTTAGACTCAATATATTGTTAATAGAGCCATAATTCTGTAATCTCTAACGTTTCCAAGAATTTAAATATAAATTGAAGTAGGTTAGTTCTAAGACTCAAATTCAAAATGAAGTTGGGAAAAGGAAAATAAATTTTAAGCCAGTAAAAATCAACTGCTTACGATGGCCTCAGGACATAAAAATAATGTTTTTAACTGCTTTAATATTAGCAGGATTATTCATGAAACACAGCTTACATATATTTCACCCATACCTTCTTTCTTCATTCAAATATTTATTAACTATCTCCTATGGAGACACTGGCTAGGCCCTGGAAATAAAGAGACAACAACACAGTGCCTGACCTCAGTGAGCTCAAAGAATATTAATTATTACAATATAGTATGAGAGGTACTATTACCTAAATAATAAAAAAAAACTGTTCAAGAGAGAACATAACTAAGTGCTTCTAAAAGGGGTGACACTTGAATTTAGTGGTCTCTTTTT
Organism: Globicephala melas; assembly: GCF_963455315.2. Classification (NCBI taxonomy): domain Eukaryota; kingdom Metazoa; phylum Chordata; class Mammalia; order Artiodactyla; family Delphinidae; genus Globicephala; species Globicephala melas. The sequence continues at coordinate 58,575,994 of NC_083333.1, forward strand.
TTTTGTGGCTGTTTAAAAATAATTTTATACATGGTCATGGCTAAGAAAAATTTATTATCAATGACACATCACGATTTAGAAATGTATAATATAAAAATAAGTCTCCCCCTATCATCCAACCCTATCCCACCTTAACTCCCCATCCCCAAAATAGCCATATTAACAGTGCACTATATATCTTACCAGAGAGCTCCCACACATATATATTTATTTTATACAAAACCAGTTTCATAGTATGTATACTGCTTCTCAAGCTGCTTTCCATATTGGCACATACAGCTGTCATTTTCCACTGTATATGCAGCACTGCATCATTATTTACTAGTGTCCTATTGATGAACATTTAGGCTGTTGCCTCTTTCTCCCTCTTTCCTACTATTTATTTTTGCAATCATTATAAAGTGGCAATAAATATCCTGGTATCCACCTCTCAGAATGTCTATATAGTGGCATTCATTTACGCATGAATTGTTTCAGTGGTATCATGTTATTAAAGGCAACAATCAGTCCCATTTCAATTTCTGTATTTAAAACACATACAAAAATATTTTCTTTAAACTAGGCCAGGGTTTTTCCCATGAGTTTCTACATAAGCAGATGAACTGGTTTATAATTTAGCCATTTAAGGCACGTATCATTCAGCTCAACACCGGAAGTGACCCTGATGGTTTTATATACATTTTCTTAATCATGTATTATTTAAATTGCACTCAAAATGGAGTGCTGGTTAAAAACAAAAAAGCATAAAGAACACTGAGATACAAGTTAATACAGTATAAAAAGGGTAAATTTTACCTCAAGGTAATCTTTATCACATACATAGGTTGCATTATTCTAATAGAAATGCACATATATACATGTATTATTCATATCAAAATGTTTGTAGTATTTGAAATGCCAGGGTTAAAAAAAGGAAACAGTGATACTATCCAATTTAAATGAGTTTGTTTTGTTGCTTGTTGGGAGGGGGGCTAATTTGCTCCTGAGGAAGTGTTTATAAATAGCAGCCTGAAACCTCCTCACTTAGATTTTCATTTGGAAACAAAGCGTGACTATTATGAAACATAAACAAGTTGATTTTTTAACAGAGCAGAATACAACTTTCTCCAAGTATTGCATCAGGAAAGCAATCCCCTGCCCAGCTTTTATTGATATTTAAATTAAAAGTTAAATTTTAATCTGTATATTCAGTCCCCAAAGCATGTCATCTAAAATTTGTAGACTATGCTTTTTATTACACAATGAACACTACACATCACTTAACTGGGAAAACTTAATTTGCCTTTATATAGTAGTAAAGTTGTTAAACGTATTAAAATAAACTACATAATACAGCTTAATAATATACTTATCAAAATAATTTTTTTTTTACTTCAAACTATTTCTCTCATATACCTGGTACATATTTAACCAAATGGCCAAAAAAAAAAAAACAATTCCTGTGGGGATTCACAAAATATATACTTCTGTGAAAATAGCTTGAGTCCCCCCACAAATTCAAAACACTGCAACAGGACAAACTTCTGGAGACAGAATCACTGGATCAAAGGGTATACATACTGTAAATCTTAACAGAAAAATTTAGTCCTATGAGAAATGAGAAAATGAGTGCATATTTTCCAGGACTAGAAGTGAAGAGTGGGCAAGGATCTCCACTGTCCAAACTCAGTTATCCTGAGGGGTGATCTGTTAGGACTACTATCAGCTGGCCTTCACTGCCTCAATATTTCACATGGAGACCACGATAAATCAGGCCCAGTCAAAGCTAATGACAAGAAAATAGAAACTTTTTATGATTTTAAGGTGCCATTATGTGTTTGGTGACTCAGAAAATTTGGTTTCGGATCTACTGTACTGCTAGTCTTATAGGCCCCCGTAAGGATCTCAAGAAAATAGTGTATTTCCCAAAATTTGAGAGCTTCCAAAACAATTCTTACCATGCAAGCTCTGAAACAGTAATTCTTAAACTATAATGTGCATCAACATTTTAACACACCAGGAAAGCCACTGAAAGTGCAGATTCCAGACTTTCTGATTCATTAGGTCAGAAGTGGGGCCCAGGAACTTTTATTTTTAACAAGCAGCACAGGTGATTTTGATGATGATGGTCTCTAGTTCACAGATGGAAAAACTAAGGTGAAGACTTCTTTTCCATGTACTAAAAAAAGTAATTACTAAAGTTTGGACACTTCTATGAGTATTCTTTCCTAATTCCTCTAAAACTATCAAAGTGAAAAGACCTGTTGTCATTTCTTTTTTATTTGTCGTATCTGTTCTCTGCTCCCCTTTTATTCTTTTTTCTTTATTGTTGTTGTTTTTATATATTTATTTATTTTTTGGTGCATTGAGTCTTCGTTGTTTGGTCTTCACTGCTGTGCGTGGGCTTTCTCTAGTTGCCGTGAGCAGGGGCTACTCTTCGTTGCGGTGCGTGGGCTTCTCATTGCAGTGGCTTCTCCCGTTGCAGAGCTTGGGCTCTAGGCGCATGGGCTTCAGTAGTTGTGGCACGTGGGCTCAGTAGTTGTGGCCCACGGGCTCCATAGCACAGGCTCAGCAGTTGTGGTGCACGGGCTTAGTTGCTCCGCGGCATGTGGGATCCTCCCGGACCAGGGCTCGAACCCATGTGCCCTGCATTGGCAGGCGGACTCTCAACCACTGCACCACCAGGGAAGTCCCATAATATTTCTAATCATACCACTATTTTATTTAAAATTAGAAGCACAAAGATTTCACATATACTTCACTGAATTCTCAGCATAGATAAACAATAGGATTAAGTCTACTATAAAGACAGAACAATAGTATGACAGAGAAATTTGCCCAGTCACGTCCTGAACCAGTGGATGTAGCAGAAACAGAACCCCACCACCCAATTCAAATTAACGTAACTCAGCAGATCATGCTACCCTCAACTTAAAAATTTATGGCTGGTAACATAAATATTAAATTAGGTTCTTATTTCATGAACTTGAGAAAAAAATTCCAGAGGAAAATTCCAGTGGAAAAGACTTATATAAATGTGCTTATTCTATTATGCTAATGCCTCAGATTTCATTAACTGGACAGAAAAGGCAAGTCTAGAGAAACTGTTTATTAATTATTTATAGCCAAATATGAAATAATCATCCACAATAATCTTAAAACCTCTAAGTTCACTTATTTATACTGGCTTATGCACAACAATGCTTCAGGCAGGGAGACAGGAAATGCGTATTCTCAAAAGTCATTCTTAACTTTCAGACTTGAGAAGCAGCATGAACAGAGTAGAAAAGGGCAAAGACTCTGGAGCCAGGCTACTTGGGTTTGAGTCCTAGTTCCACCCCATACTAACTGGGCCGGCCTCTCTATGTCTCAGTTTCCTCACCTATAAAATGGGAAGAGTAACAGTATTAACCCTCACTGAAAGCCTGGCACATAGTAAGCACTATACAGATGACTGTTGTTACTAAGATTCTCTACTAGTCCTTGTACAGAAAATCTAGAATTAGGAACGTCTGATGGTTTATTTATACCCTGCCGTGTTCTAGAAAAGGATTTAGCAAAGCTTATAAAAATACATCTAAGGCTAAAGAACATAAATTAGAAGCAAAGGCAGAAAAATGCAAGCCACGATGACCCACACATTTTCTACGGGAGATCCTTAAATTTGATTCTAAGCTTTCAAACATCTGATATGAAAAACAAGTCTAGTCAGATAAGCCATTCAGAGGGGCAGTTAATTACATACTAATGCATAAGAGAATCCAAAACTGGTTAGGAATTTTTTAATGGGGTTTCATACAGGAAAAAAATATATAATGGAATAAATACTTTGATAACACATCTAAAGAGGATAGTTTCTCATGACAACCCTTACTACAGGATGATGATATTAGTGTAATTCAGTAAAAACTATTCTAATAAGGGTCAAATACAATGCAGTCTAGATCCCCAGCTCTCTACTAATCTGGCTTGATTCAGTGGTAAATTTCAACATCTATAAGAACATAGGGAATCCTCCCTAAACACTTTATCTCAGGCAAATACTGTAATAAGAGTGAGTTTGAACTCTGACAAGAACCTAAAACACAGCTCTCCTATGCTGCCTGTTAAATACAGGTACAGAAGCCTTAAGAGACAATGGAGGTGAAGGCAGGGTTCAGAACTTGTGAATACAATAGAATCGACCAAAGACACTCACTTGATTATGAGGCTAGCCTTATCTATTCAGAAGTGAGTAGACAGGATTTCCCTGGTGGCACAGTGGTTAAGAATCTGCCTGCCAATGCAGGGGACACAGGTTCGAGCCCTGGTCTGGGAAAACCCCACATGCCACGGAGCACAGAGCCCGTGTGCCACAACTACTGAAGCCCATGTGCCACAACTACTGGAGCCTGTGCTCCACAACAAGAGAAGCCACTGCAATGAGAAGCCTGCGCACCACAACGAAGAGTAGCCCCTACTCGCTGCAAGTAGAAAAAGCCCGTGTGCAGCCAAAAGTAAATAAATAATTAAATTAAAAAAGTGAGTAGACAAGGAGCAAAGCCAAAATTCTTTTTAGAAAATTGTTCTAACTCCATCTTAACAGAGATACAAATGGGTAATAAAGGGTCTAGACTAGGAAACCTAGAATGCTCAATATAGATAATATTAAATAACCATTGCCTTCATAGTTATGGAAATTGCCTTGCTTCAGGCAAAAGGAAGTTTTAGAAAAAACACTTCAAAGAGCTCTAACAAATAAATTTTAAAAGATGTAAAATTAATAATAGGAAAGGTATATCTATTTTCCAAGGTGGATGAATGTCAAGTGGCCTCTCAGCAGTTAAGATGATTTTGACTATTCCACACATACATAAACACAGAATCTTCAATTTGGCTGAGGCATGAATCTGTCACACAATGTAAGCCGAGACAGTCTCTTACCTGCCGAGTGATTCTAGGTCACCACCCAGCACTCCCATCTCTACATTTTCTCTTTCCTTATTTTCTACTTCTTGTGGTAACTTTCATGGAGAGCCAGATATTGCTGATGCTTTGAAATGTGGCCATCAGGGGAGAGTTAAAACTTGAAATACTTTAATAAACAGAAATCCCATGGTTCTTGAAGAAAATGAGACTTCTGAGAAAGCTAAGAGACTGTATAAATATGTATTTATCTGTGTTTAGGGAGTTTTCTGAAGTGTTAGTACATAGGCCTCATTAAAGTCAAGTTTACTATATTACCGTCTAGAATAAACACAAGACTTCTTTGAATCTGGTTAATTTATACAGAGCTCTTTCTTTCGTACAAAGGAGAGAGGCTCCAGGGCCTGTAGCAAAAGACAGAAATGAACTTCAAGGCCCTAAGATGAAGTCAAATACATGGCTAATTTAATGGCAATCACCCTACAGAGTCTGTAATAAGCACTACATGATTAAGAAGGGGCAATTTCTATTCAAAATGGCCCCCTGTAGATGACCTATTAAACATTAACGTGAAAATTAACGTCTAACCTAAACTACTTTGATTCATAAGATGACCAATTTCTGCTCTTAGTGCCAAGACATGCCTCATCAGTGATGGACAACCTCCCAGTCCACTTTTCATGGACAGATGGTGAGCCATGGCCTGCCCTTGACTCCACATACTCATATGGATGCTTCTTCACACTAACCATAATGGGGACAAGTGAAGGTTTAGAGACTTGGGGAAATAGCACACTAAAAGGTTCATTCATAATTTGTTGGAGAAATGGAGAAAACTGAGAGGTACAAGGGGTGGAGTGGGACACCTCTATTTTCTGTGAAGTGAATTTTCTGACATCCTTTAACTCAACTACTGTTGGTCAACTGCTCCTTAAAAGATAATCAAGCGATAATTCTCAGTAATGTTTACGTGCATCAGTAATCAGAAACGACAATTATCTTAATTTCTAGTTCAGGTCTTTTTCACATTTGAATTCATTGATTATAAAACATCTGTACTTGAATCAAGTGTCAGAAAGTAGCCTTTGACTCTAGCAGTTTTCTTGGCTGTATTTTTTTCAGAGTTGTATAGCATATTCTATAAACAACTTATTTAATAATGTCTGCTTTATAGTATTCCATTAAGTATTCAAATGCCTTATCTGCCCGTTGAACTTCTTTTCCTTAAAATGGATTCCTGACATTTCTAAAATTAAATACTGTCAGAGGAAAGAAGAACTTTGCATTTATCATGTACCAAATGATGCGCTTTGACCACTTAACAGATGATGTATTGACAACTATTCAAGGTTCACATTTATGGTCTCAGTTTGGAACTGGGTTTCAAGAAGTGTACTAAGTGCACATCCCAACCGTATTAATTAATTTCAGGATTTACCATATTTAGTCCTCCAATTGTGTTCATTATTGATATGAAATAAAGCTCCCCAGAGCAAAAAAAAAAAAAAAAAAAGGTAAGATGACAGCTCAGAACTAGGTTAAAGAACTATAAAAGAGATCAAATGCTGTTAATATACAACTATAAAGAGATGAAAGAGGAAAATGGTAAATTGAATATCTGAATCAGATTCCATGTGTAAACATCATAACTCTTGACAACCTGCTAAAGCCAGCCTGTTCTCAAATTCAATTAAGAACATTACTGGATCATGATGGACTGATCATTATACTAGTTACGTCAGAAAAAGTAATTACTTTGATTTCTGTGTATCCAGCTGGTTGCCACATTCCTGAAATCAGAACCCTCCCTAAAAGGACCAAAAATACTAAATAAATAAGGAAGCAGCATTAGCACTTTAAAATTACTTAAAGAGAAAGGCAACTTATCTAGAAGGTAGAACAGCACACGAGATATTTGTCAAAGCATTTACCATCTCTACAGGGTACTTTCATTTGAAAGCTGAAATTAAGTCCCCCAGAAGGAGATACTGTGAGACTCAATGTCATTTTCACAAAGTCATGTCCTTCATTAACACTAAAGAGTCTAAGTTCAATTTTCATGAATTATCGTTAAAACTGGAGTCAGTCGATTCATTTAGAAGCCATACAACAAGTTCTAATTCAGCAGAATATGTAAAAGAGGCACTGTTTTTATTTTTTTAACAGAATCTAAAGACTGAACTCCTTCCGTTTAAAATCTCTGCAAATGAACCTTCTTGGAAAAAGTTTCACAATTTCCTAGAATTTAAAACAAGACAAATCAACTCCATGCTTTTTTCAGACTTCTTACCTGTGTTGCCAAACTCAAGACCTGCTGTACCAGCTCCTGCGTTTCTGATGGTTTCTTGAGAAACAGCTTCACTATGGCAGTAAGCAGAGTGAGCTGTACCTAAGCAAATGTAATTTAATAGGTAAAGTGAAAGGCATTTGCATTATTCCACACCATGAATTCCAAAGTGATATTTTCCCAAATATGACTTACTATGAGGTCTTTCTGATTTTGATTAAGAAACAAAGGTTAAAACTCAGCCAATATCCACAATAGCAGTCAAAGGTTTTCATCAACTGAAAACTCACTAGCCTCCTATCTCCGAACTGCATTTTTTGGCATCAAAAACTGCCGGTATGTTTCTGGCCCAGATAATCACCTGTATTTCTTAAAGTACATGCTAACATACTGATGGCAATAAAACTGGTTCCTGACCAAATCCTTTATTATTTACTTCCACCAAAAGCTACAACTTCCAGGGAATTAGGGAATCATTTATCATACTGAGGCAAGAGCCAAGACAGTAGAATTATGCCAGATCACAACCAATTAAGAGTGGCATGCTAGGGCTTCCCTGGTGGCGCAGTGGTTAAGAATCCGCCTGCCAATGCAGGGGACACGGGTTTGAGCCCTGGTCCAGGAAGATCCCACGTGCCACAGAGCAACTAAGCCCTGCACCACAACAACAGAAGCCTGCGCACCTAGAGTCTGTGCTCCGCAACAAGAGAAGCCACCACAATGAGAAGCCCTCGCATTGCAATGAAGAGTGGCCCCCGCTCGCGGCAACTAGAGAAAGCCTGCGCACAGCAATGGAAGACCCAATGCAGCCAAAAATAAATAAATAAATAAATGAAACAAATCTATTTAAAAAAAAAAAGAATAAAATTTTAAAAATAATAATTAAAAAAAAAAAAAGAGTCGCCTGCCGAACCATGAAACTACGGCTGGTATATGTTCCTTGTAGGGCCTATTAAAATTACTATGATAGATTACACACATGAACTTCAATTTGCAGTGAGTACAAATGCCGGGGAAAAAGCTTTAATAATTTATCTGCTTCTCTGGGCCTTTGACTCGAAGGTCTCTCAGTTTTGGTAGAAGACAGACAGAAGATGGGAAGGAGTCTAACCATCCACAAAGAATCTTTTCAAACTGCACATGCCAGCCTTCACCCCAGACAGAAACCCCAGCTGCAACTGAGCCACAACCATTACTAACAGCAATGGGTAATCATCTTTAGGTGACAGAAAATTAAAAAGTAATAACTACTGCTCTAAGTCAGTAGTTGTCAAAGTGTGGTTCTGGACCAGCAGCAGCAATAGCATCACCACCCTCAACCTTGTAAGAAATGAACATGCTTAGGCCCATCTCAGACCTACTGACTCAGAAACTCTAGGGGTGGGGCCCAGCAACCTGTCCTTTAACACAGGTTAAACACCAGTGCTTAGGTGCTTCTAGGCTCATTAAAGTTTGAGAACCACTGTCTAAATTAGGCAGGCTTGTTCCAACAGAAGTTAGCACAACTGAAAAAGGTCACCCCTTTGGGGGAGAAAAATGAACATACTATATGTGTATATAAATTCGCACACATGAAACTGCCTAACCTTTACCTTTCCTGAAGTCGTCCCCAAAACATCTAATACATTAAGATATAGATGGGAACTTACCTGGGTGCTTTCATCATGAAAACCTTCCAGGAAGCTCTCTAGTAACTCATCTGCATTGTCAATTCTTTCAGCATATTCTCCCACAATCCAAATCATAGCTGCTGGAGCATCTGGCTCATCCAGTGAGTCTAAGTTCTCACACAAAGTGGCAATGATACTTTCATATCTGATATAACAAAATGGACTATGGTTACTGAAGGCAAAACTGAGAAGTGTATTTAACAATGAAGCCTAAAAAGCAAAAAACCATGGACAAGGTACCCTAAACCACCACCAAACTACAAAGACTTTTAGCCAAGAGAATGTACAGGCTTTAAAGCCAGAAAATTATAAATGTCTTCAATTTTCCTTCAGTTATGTTTTAATAACTAGACCATAAATCTTTATAAAAGCTTATCAGATATTCTTTTCACAAGGAAAAACTAACCTATGGTTTAAGATAATACCACTACCTTACATTTCTCACAGTCCTTCTCATAACTAGATCAGAGAAATTTCCTATTACTTCATTTTACCTTCATCGTAGAGGAACAGAAATTCCACTTTACTATTAGGAAAATGGAGTCAGACAGTAATAGCATCCAGAAACAGTAATTTTGTCTCTTATCCACCTATCTCTGCTTTCTATAGAGATCTTTATGTTCTTTCCTCCCAAGGCACCCACACTAATGACCTGTTTTTCTAAAGAAATAAGCAATTCAAGTATTTATTTTTACAGGTCTATAGCTCTCATTCTTTACCATGTTAAATCCATCTCCTTGGCTAATGTGTTTTTTTTTTTTTTTTTTTTTTGCGGTATGCGGGCCTCTCCCGTTGCGGAGCACAGGTTCCGGATGCGCAGGCTCAGCGGCCATGGCTCACGGGCCCAGCCGCTCCGCGGCATGTGGGATCTTCCCAGAACAGGGCACAAACCCGTGTCCCCTGCAGCGGCAGGCGGACTCTCAACCACTGCCCCACCAGGGAAGCCCGGCTAATGTAGTTTTAAACATCAGAATGAAATTGTATAATAAATGAGATATGGACAACTGAATAATACACTTAATTGCCCTATTTCCACTGATTAAACCAGGTTCTCGATAATGCTTTCTTAAAATTAAACTATCATAATCCCTCAGTAATACAAACCAGAAATGGACACATTTCTTTACCAAGCATATTAAGGTATACACCTCCCCAATTAATCAAGAAGTTTAGAAACCCAACCCTCCTCTTTCCTGGGAGAGTGGTAAAAGTATATGATCCTTTTTCCAAAAATACCATTTCTAGAATTTATATATATATATATATATAATGCTTAAAAAACCACTACCTTATTAAAATATTTCTTCTAATTCTGAGTCCACCACTAAGCTAACTAACTGTAAGTCACTTCGTTTCACATTATCTTTAACGATAATCAGAAGCCTTAGCACAGTTCATCTCTATGATTATAAGGTAAAATGAGATTTAGGATGCTTATAAGATCTGCTCTTATTTAACTCTTTCAGATTCCTTAATTGTTTGCCTTCAAAAGCAAATCTGAAAAAGTATTTTTGTTTCATAACTAAGAGGCCTCAATGTGAAAATTTTTGTGGAGTGAAAATGTAGATTTTGTATATCTTAATGGAAGCAGCTACAATACTTCAGAAAAGGCGTGAAACTCTGACAGTTCATTGTTGCATGTTCTATAATTTTCTACAAGTACTAGGTAACATACTAAGTGAATAGTGAAGCTGTCACCTCCCTGGCTTTTACAATAAGGTGACCATATAATTTATTATTCAAACTGAGACATTTCTGACAGTGAAAAGGGGCACAATTATTAATTATGCCTGGTAAGAGGCATAAAATGGATTATTCCCAGACAACGGGGAATATCTGGGTATCCTTATTTAATAGTAACTTCATCACCAAAGAATCTGGCTAACTTTAATATATGCCAATTGACAATACATATTCAGACAGCACTTCAATTCTTCTAAGAGTGATAAAGCAGAGTGAAAAATCAGATTTTAATCCTTGTGCTAACCAACTTATATATTTCTGATTTTTAATAAAGTATTCAATTATGACCAGTTACTTTACAAAGATTAATTCTTACCAAGCCAACCTCAAAGTGCCTTACTTAAACATTTCCTAAATGATCTGAGGAAGAGGGTCAGAAGTTTCTGGACGTACTTGTTGGGATATTTGCAGAAGATATAACAATCGCCTCTTGGACCACATAATTTACTTTGGTTTGGATGAGATCAAGCAATGTGCTTACACAGCGCTCTGCAGATTGCTGCAAAGAGGAACATAATGAGAAGTCAGATGATCCATCCAATAACTGTAGTGGGATAACTGAGGACATGGAAAGGAGACGTGACCCATGAGCCCCCCCCCAGCAAACTGGGGGCTGTCGAATAAGCCAGAACTGCAAACAGTCCTGATTGCTTTGAGCCCCCACCCCAGCAAACCGGGGGCCTGCAAAAGAAGCATTGAGCGCTTTGGGCACTGATCCATGAGATGCCCTCAGTATAATCAGAGTGGTGGGAACGCAAGGAAATGTCCTTGTGCTACTTCAGTATAATCAAAATAATGGTGGGAACTTTATGCTGTTCTTGCGCTCAAGGACGAAGCACGGTAGGTTCTCACGAAAGCCAATTATTGCTTGTATAATTAATAAAAACATAGGTTGCTGCTTTGGCACTTCTGAAATGTTAAGAAAACAAGTCTTAAAGTGTAAACCTAGATAATGTTTTAATAAAAGCTACCACAGCAGGGCAGACGGCGCTGTTTTGCCTGAGCGAGCAGCAGCCCTCTACTGCTGTGCTTTGGCACAATTCATCTCGTGTGATGAGCTTACTTTTGGCCCTGTCCTAAGAAACTACAACAATAACACAATCTCAACATAAAAAAATTTTTTTTTGGAACATTCAGGTGTATCAACTAAACTAGACTAAAAGATGAGGCATTTAATTTGACCACACTATACTAGAGGCTGGGTTATCTGATGGAGATATACAGAAGTTCTAGGTATACTCCAAATTTTACTCACTACAAGAAACAGTTCAAGTGAAAAAAATCATCTTGGATAGCCAGGATGACAGAAGTGAGAAGAAAGCATAAGTCAAGGTAGAAGGAAAGAATAAGAATGAAAGAATAAGCCAAGCGAAGAGGTCTTTATCTGCAGTTCATGAATGAGCACAGACAGAAGGCATCTTTAAACCTCTTGAAATGAAACTGCCAAATTTCATTTGTGCACACAAGCATATTTTCCTGGGAGAAGGTTTACAGTTTTCATTATATTTTCAAAGTTATCTGTGACTCAAAAAACTCTTAAGAAAAATTTGCCATCTTCTGGGCTATATAACTGCAAGTCTATGGCCTCAGGTAAACTGCAACTTTCCACAGCCTATGGCTCATCTATAAAATAGAATTTAATCTATTAGTCTTTCATTAATGAAGGGAATATGGAAGAATACAAGTGACAAAACTAATGTATTGAAACAATAAGTCATAGTTTTTAAAAGAAGCGTTCCAGAAGAGAGATCCTAAAAACCAAGGACTGATTTATCATATATTACAATGTATTATGATGGGTCATTCCATTATATGCCTCCTGATAAGATGCAATAGGAAATTCACAGCAGCATCTAAGAGGTATTCTTGCCTAAAACACTGAATATGAATATTACCAAGCCTCTAGATTTAATTTTCTAAAGGGGATGAAGGAATGAGATAAACAACATCACTAAAATACTATCAGCCAAATCTAGACTCTGGAAAATTCTACAAACCTAATGATCTAGTCCTTTCAACAAATGGTACCCAAATAAATAAGTAAAGACTTAAGAGACATATTAACCAAATGCAATGTATAGCTAGCTCTCGTTTAGATTTTGATTTGAACAAGGCAACTGTAAGAAGACATTTAGACACAATTAGGGAAAACTGAACATGGACTAGGTACTTAATGAGATTAAGAGTCACTGTTTGTTGAGTATGGTAAACGATATCATGACAATTTTTTTTTAGAGGACCTTATCTATTAGATATACACATTGAACTACTCTAATAAGATCATATCTGAGATCTGCATTAAAATATAACAGTAACCCACTCCCTTGAAGGGGGAGGGAGAGGGAGAAGATCAAATGGGAACAGCAATGTGTTGCTATTTGTTCAAGATGGATGGTGGGTATATGAGAGCTCATTAATCAATTTTACCTTAGTGTATACCTAAAAATTTCTGTAATAAAATCTTTTAAAGGTATTATAATTTAAACCATTCCAAGCAATATAACGAAAACAAAATTGCATCTTGAGGTTATTTATATGAGGTCATATATATGATGATTCTGTTCTCTTTTATTATTGTAGTTTTCCCATTTTTGAATTCTATTTTATTCATTTTCAGCTAGTTATTTCCTGTGCTGTTATTACAACAGCAAAACAGTTGGGAAATTTTAAATATAAAAGTTATGATAAATTATAAAGCATGTAAGGGTTAAATTATCAAATTAGATAGTACAAATAAAGTACTCAGCATAAGGCTTGATAGAAAGCTAACATTTACTGAACCCTTAGTTTCATTATTATAATAAAGATAAACAAAAGGCCATCTCCCATGATGCATCAATATTCAAAAACAATTAAGTCTAGGATAGTAATTTTCAAGCAAATTGTCATCTCACCTATATTGCTTTTGATTAAATTTTAAAAACACCATTAAAGCAGTATGGCAGAGGAACAAAAGTAAATATCCAATCATTGTATATACAAAGTAAGTCCAGAAATATAAAAAGGCATACAGACATATAAAATTTAGTATATGAAAAGGCAACATTTCATAACAGTAAGGAAAGGATGAATTGTTCTGGTGTTTGATCCCCACACTCTTATGTTTAACCAAACCATTGCCAATAAAGTAGAAAATAAAAGTGAATTTTATATAACTTTGAAGTGAAGCACAATTTTCTAGGTGGTCCACTAAATATATCATTGGGAGAGGGACTTCCCTGGTGGCTCAGTGGTTAAGAATCCGGCTGCCAATGCAGGGGACACGGGTTCGAGCCCTGGTCCAGGAAGATACCACATGCCACAGAGCAACTAAGCCCGTGAACACAACTACTGAGCCTGTGCTCTAGAGCCCATGAGCCAAAACTACTGAGCCTGCATGCCACAACTACTGAAGCCCGAGCACCTAGAGACTATGCTCTGCAACAAGAGAAGCCACCGCAAGGAGAAGCCCGCGCACCGCGAAAAAGAGTAGCCCCCACTCTCCACAACTAAAGAAAGCCCACACACAGCAACGAAGATCCAATGCAGCCCAAAATAAATAAATAAATTTATTATTTTTTAAAAAAGATACCATTGAGAGAAAATGGATAGAACTCACTACATAAGGAAATGTGAACTCCTATGCATCAAGAAGTCAAATGAAATCAAAAGGAAAATAATTGGGAAAATAACTATTAATGAAATGAAGGGGTATTAAATGAATTAATACCTTTAATTAATTATAAAAAACTTTAAAAAATCAATGTGGAAAAGATAACACATTGAAAAAAGATACACATGCCATGAAAAAGCAATTCCAAATGGCTAAGCGTAATGAAAAAAATGTCACCTCAACTAGAGATCAAAGATTTAGCTACAAGGATCCTCCTTATAACCATTATTTGGAAAAAGAGCAGAAACAACTTTAAGGTCCATACAGGAAGGGAAAGGCTAAATAATTATGAAGCAATCACACAGTATGTCTACAAACCACTAAAAATGATGTAAAATATTATCAGTAACATGGGAAAATGTCCATGTATAATAAGCAAAAAAAGCAGACTACAAAACATAAGTAAATAGCATTTGTAGAATGATCTCGTTTTTGTAAAAAACACACCTGTTTATGGAGGACTATGTAAACAAAGACTTAAAATCATGTCCACATCATCTCTGGAAGGGTAGAAAAAGCAGAGTGTTCTACTTTTAACTTGTCTATTTTTAATGATTTTATGTAGTAAATACATATGCTTTTTGTTTGCATAAGACATAAGTCAGTACCTTATCTTGAGCTACAAAAATGAGAAATGGTAAACACCAAAGAACAGAAGAGTGGGAAGTGAGGAATACCTTAACTTAGTGACTTAATCTCTCTCAAACAAAACCAAACATATAAATAAATCTCCCAACCAAATCATTTTATTTGTAAGAAAAGGAGGGCAGGGGTTTATTTCCTCCTTAAAGAAACAGGTATACACTGTAATATATACAGCTTTAAATCTGTCAATCATACCTCAATAAAGCTGGAGGTGGGGTGGAGAGTAAAATCTATTAAAAAAAACAACCAAACAAAAAAGAATAGGCAAAAGTTACTGAAAAAACAGTACTATGAAATTGCTTTTACAGTGTTATTTATTGACTCAATGGCTTATGCTTAATCTTTAACCTAACCAACTTAATATGATAAAATTATACATTTTTTTCACCTCAGGATACTTAAAGCAACAAGGAAACACTTGTACTTACAGTCGTGATAAAAAACAACTCCAACTCTTAACACCCAAATTTTACAATAGGCCCTGTTATCTTAGCTAAGCACTAAACTAAAATTCTTTTTTTCTCATCTGTCACATCTTTGAAACCAACTACACATTAAAAAAGGGTCAGATGCCCTGAGAGAAAAGAAGCAGCTCAGTCTGGAAGCTACAGAGAAAGGCTATTACAATTCCCTCGCTGGTTCCTGCCCTTGTCCCATGGATAGGTTAGTTAAAAACAGGCAATCACTGCCTCTCCTGCCCCAATAACTGTGTCTGGACTAGGCAACTCTTTCCAACTAATAACTTTCATGATTTAACCAGTTCTAAGAAAAGTTCTTAGGCAAATCCAGGTAACTGGAGATAAGAGAACACTATCTAAAAGGCAGGATTCTTGAAGGCTGATCTTAAGCTTCCAAAGGAGGTTCATTCCTCACACACTCATATTCCCACCAGGGCACCCTGAATCAAAGGAAGAAGTGAGAGCCACCAGAAGTTCATCTCTTCCAGAAGATGATGGATAACTTTTCCATTTAGTCACAATAGGTGGTACTAACAGCCGCTAGGAATCTAGATGCTTTGAGAACACTTTCTAGTAATTCCAGGGATAGAAAAATCTCTTTAACTTTGGAATGAGACTCTTTGCAAGAGCACTGTCAGAGAGGTTAGTAAGACAATGACATTCTGGCAGTGAAAAGCACAAAATGACTCTTCTGCTACCAAAATAGCTCTGAAAATTGTCTGCATTAATACCATAAGCAGGTGGCTATTCCACAATGAGAAAAGAAAAAGGTTAAGTAGTGGTGGTAAGTTAAGAAGTGTGGTAGTAAAAAAAAGATGTAACACATCAAGATCCAATAAACAGATTTTCCCATTTCTCAAATGGAGCAACAGAAGTATATATGGAGCAACCGAAGTATGTGAAGCAACTGAGCTGGCAGAACCAGAAGTAGAAACCAGGATTAATTAACTTCTTGCTATAACAACTAGTCTACTAAATGATTTATCAGTGGTAACTATATGAAACAGCATTCAGTAAATAAAAACAAGGAAGGCCAATTAGGAATTTGGCTTTCAGAGACACTTCTCTCACACAGCATCTGTTTCCTTCTGTTCCTGTGAAGCACTGGTCATACTGTACAAATTATTTTAGTAACTATCGTTGTGAAATCATATGGCCCAATCTGACTCAAAGTAGAACTGTAGGGACTTCCCTGGTGGTGCAGTGGTTAAGAATCCGCCTGCCAATGCAGGGGACACGGGTTGGAGCCCTGGTCCATGAAGATCCCACATACGGCGAAGCAAATAAGCCTGTGCACCACAACTACTGAGCCTGTGCTCTAGAGCCCACAAGCCACAACTAATGAGGCCGCTTGTTGCAACTACTGAGGCCCGTGCACCTAGAGCCCGTGCTCTGCCACAAGAGAAGCCACCGAAATGAGAAGCCCCCATGCACCTCAACGAAGAGTAGCCCCCACTCACCGCGACTAGAGAAAGCCCACGCGCAGCAATGAAGACCCAACGCAGCCAATAAATAAATAAATAATTAAATAAAATGTCAAAAGAAAAAAAAGCAGAATTGCATAGTCAAGTAGTAAGAACAAATATGGAGCTCTGAATCCACAATATCGTTGTGCACAGAAGCCACCATTAATTGCAACAAACTTCTGAATGAGGAAAAACAACAGAGGCTTGGTGACTGATGAAGCAGTGCATTGTAAGTTGTAGCCCTTAATACCTACTGGAAGGCTGCAACCAAACTAGGACCAATCTGCCCTCTAAGACCACAGAGAAGCTCTTCAAGAGGACTTCGAAGTAAATATCAACTCCCTGCCCTAAAGCAGAAACCTGCTAGTCAACAGCCCTGCCTATGTGCACAGAAGTCCTGACAACTTTTCTGTCATCTCATTTTTAGTATAAATAGGCAGCAATTTACTGTAAGTATGGTATACACTTCAATTAAAAAGTCATATATAAACATGCAACCATCACCATAAAATACTCCAGATAATTAAATTCAAACTGCAGAAGCAAAACCAAAAACTGTAATTCACATCACAAGAGATTTAAGAAACTATTGCAACCACAAAAAGAGGAATGCTATGAAAAAGTACCCATAACAAGAAACAGCAATGAAGGGAGGCTGTATGGAAAGATGGCTGTGCAGAAGACAAGAAAGCAACCACCCAGACTGGAGTAAGGACTGGAAGGACAGAGGACTGGAAGAGAGAAGGGTCTAGAACAAAAGAAAAGTTTTATTAATTTGATATTATGCTTGAAAAGCTGGAAGAAGATAGGAGTGCAATGAAGGCACAATGAAATTTTAAAAAAAGACAAAGACCATTATAAACTACAGAAAAAACAAAAGCCTTCATAAGAAAGAAAACGCAATCATTTGATTGTGTAGGCTCTACATATTTACAGGCATAATACGCACAGCAAGCTTTGCAAGACTCTAGTTGATAGAACAAGAAATAAAGGTATATTATCTCAATTTACAAAGATAATATAGGAACAAAAACCTCATGATATAACTATACAGGGGATCTATACAAAAGGGTAGAAGTAGGAGTGATGAAGTATATGAACCAAGTTGCTTCTCTCATAGCGGAAAGTTAATAGACAATGTCTACAATTGGTAAATCAATAATTAGTAGCATAAGGATATTAGAGATATGGAAGTAATCAAAATAACTAAAACTAGGAACAGAGTTAAACATGATTCCCTCGGGAAAGAGAGGGACCAGGGACAGCTGTTTTTCATTAAAAATTCTTTAATATTTTAACAATGTGCTTTATTATTTTGATAAACTTAAAAATGTAAGGAAAGAGGTGAAGAGAATACCCAGAGTCCCACAACGTGATCACAACTACCATGGGACACTTGCCTCCACCTTGATGGCACACCGTCCAATGGCCCGCCCAGCTTTGCGCACAAAGTCGACATCCACCTCTATGGCATATTCCTTCAGTTCTGCCAGAACCTGTTAAAAATCCATGAAGTGAACAATCATTAAGGATTCTCCAACAGCAATTTCATGGCCTAGGTTTTTCTGAAGGCAAGATCTTAAGATCTAAGTTATTAGATCTTATCTTGAATCTACTTTAAGTCTGACCTGAGCAACGTTGGCTTGGGATGCCAAACGAATCATGATGTCCAATTTCTCTAGTTTCACATAGATGGGATCATTGTACTTCACAAAGAAAACTTTGATCTCCTGCTTCAAGATTTCAGGCCTGTGGTACACAGAAACACAAGATAAGGAAGGTGAGGCGTATATTGATATATCCTTCTGAGTCTGCATTAATACCTAACCTGTGCTTCTCTGCTCTCCATTCACACACTCCACTCCAGGAGAAAACAACTCACAAACTTCCTCTACACCCCTCTAACCAGATCCATCTGGCAGACTATTTTTATCCTTTTTAAGGAGTAAAGTATATATTGCCAAGAAGAACCACTGGAAGAACAACAACCTGATCTACATTACAGCCTGAACCATATTAAGCAGACACTAGCTATCATACAACTAAGAGTTCCTTCAGAAAAGAAACTAAATTGTAGAGCAACACCAGACATTCATTGTAAAAACACTCTAAAATCAACTGTTAGCCTCCTGACCCTGGGCAAGTTGCTCTACCATACAGTATTTTCATTTCCATACATTAAACAGAGTTTTAACACAGTCCTCTTTAATAATGATGTTATTAAGTTTAATTCAAAATTACAAACACTTTAATCACCAATTCATTTTTTCCCAACCTTTTCTGGACGATTAGGTTGATGTTCCTCAGGGCGACATACTGCACCTCTGGCTCCCCAGACAGCAATGTGACAAGTAGAGGGGCCAACTTCTTCAGCAGCATATTGTAGTAGTCAGAGTCCTTGGGTAACAACTCTAGAAATTTCATTAGGACTTTTACTGCTGAAAGCACCACTGCTGAGTTGGCATGAGATAGCCGAGGAGTTACCCGCTCACAGATACTGAGGACAGAAAATGAAAATTAGTACCTTAAATGACAATTTCTTTGCTGAATCCAATCTATAAGGTAATGTTGTCAGAGGTTCCCATGGCCCAGGTATAAAGAAATTAGAAAATCAGTTAGAAAAGTCAAAACTCCATACATAGGTAAATTTGGGATCCAACACTGTGGACGCCTCAATCCCAGCAAACTACAAACAGAGCAGGGATCTCAGAAGACTTTAGGAAACCAGCAATAAGGGATGTTCAAACTGGAAGGGAACTAGCCAATACCCCAAACACCTGAAGCTCACACCATTTAACTTCCTATTTTATAGTCCACTCTGTCTCCCCATATTATGTAAGGGCTCCCTGCCTCACAGCCCTCTCCTCAGCCTATAAGAAGTCAAATTAAGCATTCTGAGAGTTATTTCATAGTGAGAGATATCAACCAACTGTGGCTGAAGTTTCACTGTAAGATGCAGAATGAGATGGGGTGACAGGGAAAACCACCCAACCTCTTGCATTCAGCATAATAAGGGAATCTCGGGAAGGGTGTTTGTTTGTTTGTTTTTAACAACACAACACCACTGCAATACTCTCTCAACCTCATCCCCTTCTCCTAGTCCCTGCCACCTACACTTAAATGTCTCATAAAATATAGAATATTTAGTTATCCATTGAGGGTTCTTCAGAAATTAACCTAATTTTGATAGCTCTTAGGCAACGTGAGTGGCTAGCTGACTCAGTTAAGGACACAAGGTAAGTAAGCTGTGTATTTCTCCCTTCCTCCTGTATCTACTTGGCTGACTCCCTGACCTCCTTTAGGTGTTTATACAAATGCTACCTTCTCAGGGAGACCTTTCCTGACCACCCAGCATTTGTTAGATCTCCTCCTTACTTTATCTTTCTTGTTAACACTTATCATCATCTGACCTATTATATGCTGTATTACATATACATATTATATATACTTCTGCCCTATCCCTCAGAATAAGTGTTCCATAAGAGCTATGATTTTTGTCTGTCCACTGCTATATCCTCAGAGCCTAGAACAATGTCTGGCATACAGCATGGGCTCAATAAATATTTGCTGAGTGAATGAGTAAGTGTGAGATGTCAATGACCTAGAGAAAATAAAATTGTATGTAAAGTTCTTTCCAGAAGATATTTGTACTTTCAGTGATGGAAAGAAACTATCAGGGTGAGCTTTGGTTAAATCCAGAGGGAACAATTTCCCAGACAAGTGAAGAGCACTTACATTATAGTAGCTCAAGCTTTAGCCGGGCAAGGAAGGTTCCTATCTACCATAATTAAAAAGAAGAGCCAGGACTTCCCTGGTGGCGCAGTGGTTGAGAGTCCGCCTACCGATGCAGGGGACACGGGTTCGTGCTCCGGTCTGGGAAGATCCCACATGCCGCGGAGCGGCTGGGTCCGTGAGCCATGGCCGCTGAGCCTGCGCGTCCGGAGCCTGTGCTCCGCAACGGGAGAGGCCACAGCGATGAGAGGCCCACGTACCGCAAAAAAGATAATAATAATAATAAATAAAATAAAATAAAATGAAGAGCCAACAATTCTTCAGAATTATTTTGCCTAGTACAGTGCCTATATACACAAAATGCTCAATAAAAACTGATGATACCTCCAATTCTGTAAACTAAAATGTATGTATGTGTATATGAAATTTAGTAGTCAGTATCTGATAGTCAAAGAAAATCTGCAACACTAAAGTGGTAGAGAGCTGAGCAGAACAATCCAGGTGTGCCTTCCAAAATCTTCTCCAAATTCAGACTGATGTGATTCCTATATCTAACGGAAGACATCATACATTTTGCTGGCTCCAACACAGTTTCTCTAGTACTAATTATAGGTATAAGGCAGCTCAATAATTAGTATGAAGCCACTTACTATGCATCTAAAAGAACGAAAATTTTGTTACTACAGTGAGAGACGCTCAAAAAACCTTTGCCAAATGGCTAGGAATTGCTGTATGAGAGATGTGAGACCATGATGAGGGAGAGTTTTTCAGAGGGTTGTAACTATACTGTTCAAAGAAGAAATGAAAAATACACATCTCCTCTTAGGAAGAGCTATTTTTTGCATGGTTTACTCTACCACGTAAAATGTTCCTAAATACATTGAGAAAATACCACAGGATAGCAATATATATCCCATAAGCCACTGATTTTCTCAACGTAACAGACCCTTATTCTAATACAGACTGAACCGGTCAAGACTCCTAGATACTATCCAGAAAAACAGACTGACCTCTGAGCCTCCCGGTCATCTTTAGGGTTGTAATTAGACAGGCAGTCCAGGATGAAAATCTGGCCCCGCTCGGTACACTCATTCAGGGCTGTCAGTAGCTTATTAATGTTCTGTGGATTCAGATCGAGTAAGTTGCTGTTTGGGTGAGATTCACTGATTTCAGATAATGCTGCTACAGCATTAGCCACCACCTGGGAAAGAAGCAGATATGACCTTGATTTGTCAAGAACAGTACAACTATTTCTCTGGATCACTTCATAGATCTCAACCCATAACTGTTCCTGAACATTTTATGCAGTCAGCTAGAAAGAGATATACTGCTTTCAAAATGTATAAAAAACCACTAATGATGGCATACATAGCTTCCTCATGGTCAGGCAACACAGAATTAAAACAATTCACATATTAGCAGACAGTTCCTCATGATTTACTATTAAAACAATAATAATTTTAATAGTAGTCAACACTATCAGTAGAATTAAGACACATGAACAGCTGTAAAAGAAGTGAAGGTTATGGACTTCCCTTACAGTCCAGTGGTTAAGACTCGTGCTTCCACTGCAGGGGGGCATGGGTTCGATCCCTGGTTGGAGAACTAAGATCCCACATGCCTCGCAGCCAAAACAAGACAAAAAACACAAAACAGTGAAGTTTAAATATGAAACATCTACATTAGGCAATGGAAAGAAAAATCTAGGCCAAACAATTTTATAGGTGTATGGGCGTGCATGTACTGGGGGTTGGGGAGGTGATACTTCAGGTGTCAATCACACCTTAAGTCTCAGAGTAAGAAAATGTGACCTTGAAACCATAGTTCACTGTAACATGATGTTAGGAAAGCACATAATCTCCATGAAATTCAATTTCCTCATCTGAAAGTGGGATAATTTAATGCACCTCACAGATTAGCTTTAGTTTGAGGATAAAATCAGATGACTTATGTATAAGTGCTTTCTACAAAGCCTTATACAAAGTTAAGGTGGCAATATTACCATAGTTCATCAAGACTAAGTTGCACAGTTTTTCATATTAACATCTCTGAAGTTGGGATATATTTAATAATCAACGGCATGTCAGTTTAATAGGAGGTATTTTTCTTTCTACATAATACAGGAAATAATAATGCATCTTAGAATCAATGAAATATGGTACCTCAAATGTATCCTTAACTCAGGCAGTATGATAAATGAAAAATTGCTACCAAATATAAGAAAGTACACTTGTATCCTGACTTAACAGACCCAGAAATCCATACTAGCTGCCAGAAAAAAAAGTGGACACTTTATCAAAATTACAGATTATGTCTAATTTAACTAAGAAACCTACAACCAATGAATGTTTAAAGTAATTTTAAGATTATAAAAACACCCAAAAATAAACAAAACAGACAAAAAACTATAGCTCTGTACAACTGAATTTAAAAACACATTTTGCAGTGAGGCTCTCAGCTGTTGCTAAATATTAGCACAGTAAGGCCATATATAAATATTCTGTAAGCATAAGTGAGATGCAATAGGTAGCAGCTTCATTAATTATGTATATTGAAAAGATTCTCAAAAATGTCAACTCATTTTTAGTTCTGACTGAAGTCCCTGTTAAAAGCTTGAGAAACTAAGAGTTGTATGATTATCCTTTTGCTAGCAAGAGAAGAAACATAATGGTTACAGTTTAGCTATTGATTTTAATATCCATGTCACTTGGGTACTCTGCAGATTATCCCAGTATATGATTTTACCTAGAAGATAAATTCTAGAGAATATGGTTTTTTAAATCAAATAATACATTGATGACAGTATCCATTAACTAAGATAATGATGCCACAAATGGAATCACCTTCAGTTATAACTTAGTGATCAGGAGAAAAAATTCCAAGATGAAAAAAAATCAAAGGTTCACTTGGTAAGTATGATTATGGATATAATATTTTATTGTTATTAACACAAATCGAGAAGGATTATCTAGTTCACCTATCACATGATAGCATGCATGAGGTTCTTTCCTGACTTAATTTTTGTTTGCCAAGCATGGTCTTTAGTAAAAATTAAAAAGCATGAAAATTGAAACAATAATCTCCATCATCTCAGTGCTTTACATGCAGGGAAAAGGTACTGTGTTTCCCCTGTATAATACACTTAATACACTGGATTACAGGATAAAGGATCAAAATGTCACACTGGAAGAACAAATGCCTGTTTTCCTCTCTTGCTGCCAACACATGCCCAGTCTTTGTTACCAGTTCGTCCAAAACAAATGTCCTGTCGCAACTTACCATTTCTGCCAGTCAAGCTTTTTTAATGTTAAAAAAAACTAAACATGAGGTCTGTTAACAGGAAATGTTGAACAGAATGAACAATTAGAACTCCTCTGCTAACATCACAGGTAACTGGAAATTAAACCACGTATATAATGCAGCTAATGAAGTATATGTTCTGGTGGTAAAACAGGCAATTTTCACTTATTATCACATTAAAACAAGAAAAGAAACAGGGAAAAGTAAATCTAATTAAAAGATCCAGAGAGATCAGATTATATGATTATGTTTAGAAAAGTTTGCATGGGGAAAAAAGATCACTGCCAAATGGTCACTGAGCCAATGACTGACCAGAGGAGATACACCCCCAATAACAAAACTCTACTGCTATTCCTCTAAAATTCCTTCTATTCTACCTTTCCACTTTCATTTCCTAATCTTCATATTCATACTGCTAAGTTTTCAGAAATATACTGAGGTGGGCCAATAAAGAGCTGCTTAGAGTTCTCCTGGTCAGTAAGCCATGCTTCTCTCACTCTAATGGAAATTTAAAATGAGCATCGAATCTCAAGCAGGCAAAGACTGACTTCAAGACAGCAGCTGGGTAGCTGGGGTATACAGGACAACTCACCTGTCTCTGTGTTTCTTTGGAATTTTGTATAGAATGTAGTACATATATTATCTGTTTGTAAAAATAAAGTTTAAAAATAATGTATTGAAACATGATTTACTTCCTCTTCCCAGAGAGCCTTCCCCAAACAATAATTCATTATCAAAAGAAAAAATCTGACTCTTGCAGTAACTGCCCTGGTTTACTAGTGCATTAAAACAAAGGTTATGTCTCTTTCTCTTGTACCATCACTTTGAATGTGAACTAAGACTAACATGCATAACATTTTCCCCCTAGAAAACTGGCAGTTCTTTTAGGAAACACTGCCATGAAAAGAACAATGGCCTTTTAATTATAATCTCAGAAAAACTGGAGTTCCCAAGAAAGAAAGGGGTTTCTAAAGGAAGTTTTGCTTTAAAAATGGATTTATAAATAGGGTTTAAGTGAGTTTTCTCAGCACATTGGTTGATTTACAAAGAGCTGGCATCTAGGCTACAAAGGAACATATCCCATAGCATCAAAAGAAATTTTTTTTTAATTCATCTTGCCTCCCAATTATGGTAAATTCTGTTCTTTGGAAGACTGCAATGAAACATTCCTCCTCCCCATACCACCCATACCCCCTGTAGACCTAATATAATATGTATACTTAACAGATATTAAACACAAACATATACATACATACAGAAGTATGCGTGCACGTGCATGTGTGTGTGTAAAATCACACTCAATACTAGACAAATTTTTCTCTGCCTTAACTACAGACTTCCCTTCAATTTGACAGTTCATTGTGGACCCTTGGAGTCTGCTGAATTTTTTTTTTAATGTAAGCAATTTGTGTTTTGACTTACTTTATACTATACCTAATAGAATTGGACAAAGAGATAAAAGACAATAATAGCTAAAACTTACTGAACACTTACTATGCCATTTACCTTCCCAGCAACTCTAAGGTAGTTGCTATCAAAATCCACCTATTACAGATAAGGAAATAGGCTTTAAAAATGAATTTATAAATAGGATTAGAGAAATTCAGTGAATTGCTTAGCCAACAAAGCTGGAAAGTGAAAATGCTTGAATACAAACTCAAGACCTGGGGCTTCCCTGGTGGCACAGTGGCTGAGAGTCTGCCTGCCGATGCAGGGGACACAGGTTCATGCCCCGGTCCGGGAAGATCCCACATGCTGTGGAGCGGCTGGGCCCGTAAGCCATGGCCGCTGAGCCTGCACATCCGGAGCCTGTGCTCCACAATGGGAGAGGCCACAGAGATGAGAGGCCCGCGTACTGCAAAAACAACAACAGCAACAACAAAAAATCAGGAATTGGAAAGATATGTCCCACTCCACAAATATTAAGCAGGGAGAAAAGAGGGCTGGATATCTGGGGCCTACAGCCAAGAAAGCAAAGGAGAATCTAGAAGCTGGTTTGTGCCCAACATAAGTTCCTTGCACGAAGCAGCAGAGAGGGCCCTCTGAAATCCTGATTAACATACATTCTCCTTTCCTAGCAAGTGCCTCCAAATACAGTACAAATAGAACACTTACCAAGAAGGAACACCCCTTAAATGCCCTATATTAAAATTTTTCTTTAAACATTATAAACCTATGCACATGCTAACTTCCAAAAAATGTAAACTAAATTCTTTCCAATGATATCATCCATCTATGAATCACCAGACAGAAAGAATGAAATGTTATAATGATCCTGTACATTGTAGCTAAACACAGAAAAAGAACAAAAATTCCATGAGGAGGAAGAAAGCATGTTTATTTTCCAAAACAATTTAATAGAAGCTAATTTTAGAAATGCTGTCTGATTTTTGCTTTTAATGTAGACTAAATTCCAGGCAGAGGAAAAAGAAGTAAACAAAACAAAACGAAACAAAAACCCTAATAAGAACAACCTTATTACTGTGTTCATCAAATCTAATGATAGGAGAATTCTGACTGGATATCCAATAATATTAAGGACTTTCTTTAATGATCAGCTGATTAAATGAGTTTTTCATTCTTAAGATGTTTGGGATTTGCTTTAAAATCATCCAGTAGGAGAGGAGGTGGGGGTCAGGAAAGCATGTATGGAGAGTTAAATTAAACAAAACTGGCCATAGGTTGGTAACTACTGAAACTACAAGGTAGATATTTAGGAATTTATTATACTATTCCCTCAACCTGAATATGTTTGAAAATTTCCACAATAACAAAAAAGTTAATCAACTACTGTAAGACCTATTCAATAAAACAAAATTAAAAGGCAGCTCCTGTAGTTTCCACTACATCTGAACCATAAGCATAATTTCTACAAAGATAAAATAGGTAAAACCCCAGGTTACTGACACTACAATGATATGCCCAACATTTGTCAGCCTTGGAAGATAAAACAGTGAGGTTTCACTTGGCTTTCTTCTCCCACCTGGCAAGGATGCACCAAGCCCAGCTGACAGAAGGCTCACCATATAGTCTGAACTGGAAGACAAACTCTGGCATACAGAATGCTTAAATCATGAATATTCCTACTCAATGGCCAATACTTCTCTAGAGGCCCTCTTTTGGAACAGAGGTTGCTTATTTGCAATGCAGACACTAACCATATCAAGAGACATTTCTGAAAAGGTTTTCTGAGGTAGAAGAGACTGTTCTTGAGTCCCTGGGAAAAAGTTACCTTCACAAAGCTGTTGACAGCCATGATGGCCATGTCTGGCTGACTCTTGGCATAGTTCATCAAGTAGAGATACACGAGCTTCTTTAGTCCCAGGTTGTCAGTCTGCATACACTTCACTACATCTGGAAAGAGAGAGCTGAGAAAAGAGGAAGGGAAAGCGAACAGTGTTGGTGCCAGGCTGTTGGACAGAACACAAAGAAACAGCCTTAATTTAAAAAGTGATTTGATGTGAGGACAAATGTCCACTAGTGATAATACTTACCACAGAAATGAATTACTAAAGAATTTATAATAATGGTCCCAAGAAGATGTCTAAAAATAGATTTTTAAAAAATATTTTACTATGAAAATTTTCAGATTAGAGACAGCAGTTTAATGAACCCATGTATCCATCACCCAGCTGCAAACAAATATTGATACATACCCAATCTTGTTTCATACACAACCTCAACCCACTCGCCTTCTCCCAGTCCCTACCCCATCTAGTTGCTCTAAACAATTTCTAAACAAATCCTTCACAAACATTTCATATATAATATTTTAGTGTATATCTTTACAAACTTTTTTAAAAAATCACTATGTCACACAAAAAAATTAACCATAATTTTTCATATCAATTATTTGCAGTTCAAAGCACTACAGTTGTTATGCTTTTTAATGCACATATTCTTCCATCCCTGACCAGTGGGAACTTATTTGATTAGTTTCCTTATTAAAACAGTTCTCAGATAATTAGGACCTTTGTTCAAAATTTTAACCATTTTCAGAAAATGAAACAGTTCTAAACGTGTGTGCCATGTACACATTTAGATTCTATTGTATATATACACCCATGAAGGAAGTGACCAGTAACAGGTATTGGGACTCAGACCCTAGGTTAGAATCCTGGCTACATTACCACTAGCTGTATGACTTTGGGATTATTCTTTAGCCTCACCAAGTATACACTGCTTGATCTCTAACATGGAATAACTTCTGATTCAGAATAATCTCTAGTTCAGAAGACATGAGGACTATAAAAAACATTGTAAGTAAAAGCATCTGTCCCTGTGCCTGACACAGAATGCACTTAAATTTAAACTTCCCTTTTCTTAATGACATTAGGAAGGTCATCATCAGCCTTAGGACCTTCTCAGATGTTTGAGTTACTACACTTTACATCCACCACTAGATGCTGCAATTTACTTGGCATTCTTGTACTCATCCATTTCTTATCAGCAGCATTTGACCCAACTAATAAAAGGAAAATCAATGCATTTCATATTAACATAAATATTTTAAAGTAAAAATCTACCTATTTTACTTATTTTTTTTAAATTAAGATGACATTGTTTTAATTTTTGCCAATCTCTTTAATGTCTACTTTAAACAAAAACAGCTGGATTCTCACACATGCTCCTGCATTCAACCTGTTGTAGAATGTTGTTTAGCTGAAGTGTAAGAAGAAAATCCATTTGCATACACGTATATAAATTGGAAAATGGAGGAGTATTTTAATAGCTTTTTCATATAACTGGATGTTCTCCTTTGATACATTAAAGCTAGACAAATCGTTGTTTTTCTTTTTAGTCCACAAATGGTAGTTTCTTAAAAGTTAGGTACAATATGGAATCTGAAACCATATCAATAAACTTTCTGTACTTGGTTGCATTAAAATCCATTCATTTATCACTTATTTTGAATGGATATTTTACCCATGCATAATTTTGTGATGTATGCACTGGTCTTTTGGAAAATATTGGTTCAATGAGTTATGCAGATCTTCTCTATGGTGGCATATTTCATTATACAGCAGCAAATAATCACAGTCATTAATTTCACCACCAATCTCATCAGAAAAATCTCTAAGTATTGGGAAGCTATCAAGCTCACGATGGGAGATACAAGTTTTCCAACACTCTAATTTTTACTTTAAAGTCGAAATTTATCTACTGTCAAATTTTTTCCCTTGAAGTGACAGGTTCACTTTGTTCATTTTTTATAAAGTGTCTCCCAAATACTGAAGTCTGATTAACTATAGTTCTGTCTGTCAATCTTTCTTTCACAAAGAAATGGTGTTCCCAAGTCAAACAATTGTGCAAGGGCTTTTTTTCAAGTCAACCGTCACACTTTGCTATGCAGTAGAAGTACTTTATGCCTAATTCCTATTTCATCACACAGAATATTAAAAAGACCTGAACTCAAGGTTCAAGGTTTACTGAAATAAATTTTTAGTGCTTCATGCAGGACAGTCCTAAGTGAAACTGCCCTTTTTTCCTGCAAGCACATGATGGTGAAGAATACAATGACTACTTTTACAGTTTGGCACCACTGCCTTAATTCACACTAAGGCACCAGCCATGCAAATGTCAACACAGTGAAAAGGGTAAATAACACCTAAGTATTATTACAAGAATAGCTTTGACTTCATGGATTTCATGGAAAGGATCTCGGGAATCCTCAGGGGCCTGCAGACAATCCTTATTTATTTCCAGATGGCCTTCCTAAATTACAGGAAAAAAGGGAGAAAAAAAAAAGACACTTTGGATTTTGTTACCACTGATTTTCCTCTTGAATTCAGCAATTAAAGGCAGAGTTGTAAAGTTGAGGGCACTGGCTTGAGCCAATTAAAGTACACATGGGCTTCTGTTTCTCAGTATATTTTTATCATCTTCTAAAACTACCTCAGCAACAGATTTGTAACTGTGCCAGCTCTCAGGAGGTTTTATGCTAGATCTGTATGCAAGTGAAATCAAACTCGTTTCACTCAAAAAAAAAAAAACTTAATCACAGAGTTAATATAAAAGCAACTACACTTCCTGATGTTTCCAGTGGGACAAACTCATTCTTATACGTTCTGACTGTAATAGCTTTAAATAAAAAGCAGTAGGGCTTCCCTGGTGGCGCAGTGGTTGAGAATCTGCCTGCCAAGGCAGGGGACACGGGTTCGAGCCCTGGTCTGGGAAGATCCCACATGTCGCGGAGCAACTGGGCCCATGCGTCACAACTACTGAGCCTGCGCGTCTGGAGCCCATGCTCCGCAACAAGAGAGGCCGCGATAGTGAGAGGCCCGCACACCACGGTAGGGAGCAAACACGGTGAAGAGTGACCCCCGCTTGCCACAACTAGAGAAAGCCCTCGCACACAAACGAAGACCCAACACAGCCATAAATAAATAAATAAATAAATTTAAATCATGTGGGCTTCTATGAAGACCTCTGCTTAAAAAAAAAAAAGCATTAAAAGCCATAGAGTAAGAGTCTAAAATGAGCAAAGCAGAAGAGATTACCCTTACCTAACATCTTTCCCCACAGTCATAGCAGCAATCACTTTCTTCACAGCCTCCTTCCTCTTTTCTTTCTTTTCATTGTTGAGTTCAGCCTTTAATTCAAAGATTTCTCCTAAAAGACAACAAACGGGTGAGGTCCCAGGATCAGAGAACTAGAGCAGAACACTGTACCATATAGCAAATAACACAACAGCTGACCAGTGGCAGGGCTGCAACTGAAATAGGATTATTTAAAAATTATAGGATAGGTACAGTTCAAATCCCTAGAATATTAACCAACGCATTGATAAGGATGCTATTTTGGGGTTATCGCCAGAGAGGAAGGTGTAAGCCAGATCTCAGGAAGCACAGAAGTGGGAAAAAGGAAAGATATCTCATGATATCTTACTACGATGGGGAGAGAACAGCACCTGAGGGATGATCTCCCATCAGAATTTCAAAGTCCTTGGAAAAAAATAAATGCAGGCAGCAAACAGGTTCACAAATCAATGTTTTCAAACCAGAAGAGACTCCTCATTCACCTACTCTCAACTCCACAAACAACTGAGGCTCAAAGGTCACTAAGTGAGCGAGTGACAGAGCTGGCCTTAGAACTGTTTCTCCCGACTCTCTAATCTAGTGTTTCTCAATGTTGGCTACACACTATTACCCGGGAAGTATCTAGAAATGCCAATGCTCAGGCTCCACTCTGGACCAAATAAATCAGAATGTCAAGGAGTAGAACTCCTACGTTCACATTTTTTAAAGTTTCCTCAAGTGATTCTAATGTATAATCAGGGTTGAGAATCACTGCTCTAATTAGTACTTTAAGATGATAATGGGCTTTAAGGCCCTATCCTGTTCAATCAATCTAAGAACAGAAATAATAATCCTGAAGCTTCAAGAATGGTACAAACCAGAGTCATTTCTAAAGGTATAATCTTAAATGACTGACTGCTCAGGCCCTGCACCGTGAAATGCCAGGACTGTCACCACTATTTTAAGGCCCAGGCTCACCTATCTTCAGAAAGCTGGAGCTGAAATAAGAAAAAAGGTTAACAGCCCTCAACTGGTTTTAAAAGAAAGAAGAAAATATACTATAAGACCACGAAAAATAAGTTGACTATTGTCACTTCAACTTTCAATCCACAGTATTGCCTCATTTTCTTCCACCTTTATGACTGTTCTTGATGTTCATTTTAACCTCGTTCACCAGTATAGAAATAGTGGGGGCATCAAACTAGGTGATCTGCTGAAGCCTCTAAATGGGAAGGATGAACTGGCAAGAAGCATAGAAGTTGAGCACTAAAAAAGCCTGTTACATCAAAATCCATCGCTAACAAAGCAAACAAACTGTTACAAAAATCACCCTTTTATTTGACAGCTGCAAAAATAGCACAGACAGAAAAGCTGGGCCCTTTAAAGAGTCACTCTCCTCTTCTCCAAGTCATCTGCTGCTAAACCCAGCTCTTAGGGTTCCCATCATTTACTTCTGAAAACAGTAAAGGACAAGCAGCACGGTTTCAGAAAATCTGAATTGTGAATAGCAGCAGGAGCTGAAGAATCAAAACAGGATATAACTGAAATTATTCCAATTCCAACAGCATAAATTTAAAGAATATGCACCAGTGGCAGTTCTGGTGGGTGTTACAGGAAGTAAAAGGAACACAGTCTATCCATTTTTTAAAATGTGGTATTTACCCAGCCATGATTCATCTGTAAGTCTCAAACCTTTATATAAATCCCTGAATTAAAAAAAGGTTACCAGGACCCATTATAAGTGAAGGTTTGAAAATTAGGTGAGTTTTTAAATTACATCTTTTTGTGTTATTATAGAAACATCTTGGTCATCAAAGTACACAAAATGTTAACAGAATAAATAAATACATTTCAGAATGATAAGAGAATAAGAAAAAAAGCTGAAAATGAATGACAAGGGGCTAAATGCTTTTGTACGCTATAAGCAGTAAAAACAGCAAGAAGTTGGGTGGAGCCAAGGAGGAGCACGGAGGCAAGGTATCTCATACATACTGCAGCTTTATTAAATTCTTATCTTCCCCCCTCCTTTTCCCCTGAATCAAATCTACCAAGCATTGCTAGCAGCTAGCAACAGTTCTCAATCTCGGCTACACATCAGAAAATTCTGGGGAGCTTTTAAAAAAACCCCACGTCTAGGCCATATCCCACACCAAAGAAATCAGTATATCTGCAGGGATAGGGCTGGACATCAACTATTGTCTTTTACTTCACTGGGCAATTCCAATGTGCAGGCAAGGCTGAAAGCCATGGACTAGTAGCTAATGTAATTAAGCAACTCTCTATGGTGTTTTCTGTATTATAATAGAAGTTTACCCAAACAACAGAAATATGCTTGTGCTTTCTAGAAAATTTTCTGGTGCTCCAGGCCACTATGTGTGCCCTCCCATTTTCTTTTTCTTTTGAAATCATTTTAATCTTAAAGAAAAGTTGCAAAATTCCCCATCTGCTAACATTATGCCACATTTGCTTTATCATACTTTTTATATATTTATACATTTTTTTCTGATTCATTGAATAAGTAAACTGTAGACATCATGTCTCTTTAGCTCTAAATATGTCATTGTATAACTTCTAAGAACAAGGAATTATGTTACATAACTATAATATAATGATGAAAATCAGGAAGTTTAACGGTGATATACTGTCATTATCTAATCTATAAACCTTATTCAAAGATCTTGATAAAGTCTTTTATAGTAATTTTACCCCCATCCTCCTTGGGCCATGATCCAATGCAGGATCATGCATTACATTTACTGTCATGTCTCTTTAGTCTCCTTTAATCTGAAACAGCTGGTCAGCCTTTGTCTTTCATGATAATGACATTTTTAAAAAGTACAGGCCAGTCACTTTATAGAACACCCTCAGCTGTCACGGGTGTTCCCTCATGATTACACTGAGATTATGCCTTTTGACAGCCATAATTCAGAAATGATGGTATGAAATCATCATGTGTGGAAGGATAAGAAAATATCAAATCTCCATGCATTGTTTTGCATAATCATTTTTTGTTAAAAATTTTAAAAATCATATGTATTAATACATGCATGGAAAAGACTGAGGATACATACCGAGTTCCCATCAGGAACAGGAATAGGGAGGGAGGGAACTTTCATTTTTACTTTTTATTGCTGTATTGCTTTAGTAGTACTCCTTGTAATAAAAGGTTTATTTCCAAGTAAAAAATAAAAGAATTTGGTGCAACCACTGTGGAAAACAGTATGGAGGTTCCTTAAAAAACTAGAGTTACCATATGATCCAACAAACCCACTCTTGGGTATATATCCAGAGAAAATCCTAATTCAAAAAGATACATGCACCCCAACGTTCACGGCAGCACTATTTACAATAGTCAGGACATGGAAGCAACTTAAGTGTCCATCTACAGATGAATGGATAAAGAAGATATGGTTTATATATATTATGGAGTATTATTCAGCCATAAAAAGAATGAAATACTGCCATTTTCAGGAACATGGATGGACCCAGAGATTACCATACTAAGTAAAGTAAGTCAGACAAAGAAAGACAAATATATGGTATCACTTATATGTGGAATCTAAAAAATGATACAAATGGACTTATTTACAAAACAGAAACGCTCACAGACACAGAAAATAAACTTATGGTTACCAAACAGGAAGGGAGGAAGGGATAAATCAGGACCTTGGGATTAGCAGATACAAACTAATATATATTAAATAAAAGACAAGGTCCTACTGTATAGCACAGGGAACTATATTCAATATCTTGTAATAACCTATAATGGGAAAGAATCTGAAAAAGAATATATATATGTATACATACACACACACACACACACACACACACATACACACATACATATATACATACACACACACCACTGAATCACTTTGCTGTGCACCAGAAACAAATACAACATTGTAAACCAATTACACTCAATTTTTTTAAAAAAGAGAAAATAAATGTGCTTCTTCCTTTTACCCTCCTCAGATCTATCAGTCTTCAATGGATCAATCTTGGATCTCTTCGTTTCACTAAAACCTTCAAGTCAAAATGATGTGCACCACAGCTGTATCTTTAAAAACCCATAATTTAATAATTTACTCAATACACTTTTCTGTAGGATATCCCCAATGAGATGGTCCAAGACATACATGTCTGAAGAGGTCAGGAGCATTCTACTTGGAACAATCTTACACCACAACTTTTGAAGAATCTTCAAAAAAGGCTGTGATCAGGTTCTCATACTTACCTTTTTTATTGGTTGTGAAGTACCTGGAGTCAGTCATGGTTGTGGATCTTTAATGTGCACCTACAGCAAGAGAAGAGAATTCCTTTAACCAAGTTATTTATGTCCAGCAAGGCATTCAACTAATTTTAAGATCATTTATATACAAGAATTTCTGCATTCAGAAAGTATCTTCATCCTTACCACCATCACTGGTGATCCAAAGGGATGCAAGGATAATTAAGAATGTAATCCTTGCCTCAAAAGCTAATTGGAACAAAATCCAAAGGCCTAATGGAATAGAGTGATAATCTGAACCTATCATAGTTTTATGATTTTATCCACAATTATCTCTTCAGAGTCTCCAAGACCTAAAGCTACATCTTTTTACAAATACATCTTCAGTTAGTCACTCCAATATTTAAAATAAGGAAAAGTTTGTTTCAAAAGATCTCCCCATTACTTTCCATTAAAGCAAATCTGATTTACTTCCCTGCCTCAAGATGGAGTCACTCTAAGACATATATTCTGAAACAGAGTAAAACTGAAAGAGAAAAAAAATTTATCAACCTATTCACCATTACATGCAACTATCAATAAAAGGAATTTCTTTCAGAAAAAAAAGAAAAGCCTAGATTAGTAGGACAATACTCTTTCATAACAAACACCTAGAGAGGCAAACATCTAGAGAGGTGTTACGCATGGATTTTTTTTAAATTATGCTTTTCATATTTCCAACAACCTACAATTCCCCTGAGTATTCCCCAAAATAAAAAATACCAGTTTACAGTTAAAAACAATGCAAAAAACTGAGATATTTTTGTTCAGTCACACTGAGTACTAAAGAGAATCAGAACTGGTGTTAAAACTTAAAAGAACATGGATCCCAGCTTCAACTTTAACTTTTCTGTTCCAATTTCCAGAATTAATCCAGTTGACATAAGGCTCCATTGGTAAAACGAAAACAGCATGGACTGATCACATTTCTCCCCAAATAATGAGACAATGTTTTCTGATTTGAGAAACCCTAAGATTTTGTCCAATGTACTTGACTTCTTTAAATACATTAAAACTTTCTTTTAATAATATTCCTGCTGCACTCAAAAATGAGTAGCTTCTGGGATTTCCCTGGTGGCACAGTGGTTAAGACTCTGTGCTCCCAAAGCAGGTGGCCCATGCTCGATCCCTGGTCCGGGAACTAGATCCCATATGCGTGCCACAACTAAGAGTTCGCATGACACAACTAAGGAGCCAACGAGCCTCAACTAAGGAGCCTGCCTGCCACAACTAAGACCTGACACAACCAAATAAATAAATTTTTAAAAAAATGATTATCTTATTACTGACCACCATCATTAATAATACTTATCACCAAATTTTGGACAGATGCCCTGGCACCTACTCATTATTTTCTGGTCAAAACAACATGAGTGATAATATATTTGGCAAACTTGAGCAATAATACCTCCACAAACAATGGTAATTATGGATCTGAGAAAAAAGACCTAAGCACTCAACAAATCAATGCAATTAAGGAAAAAAGCCAGAAAATCATAAAATAATGAAAAAAGGTTGCCTCAAATTTGTTCTCTAAAATGTACTACTTGGACTATTTAAGGGAAATTAGACTCATTTGTTATCTTTCCAAGGAGCTACTTAATGTTTATAGTACTGATCCTTATACAATAGTGCTTTTAGGTTGTACAAGAATTTCACTGAATTTACCTTGTTAAAAGAAGTGAGCTAGAACTCACACAAATCATTACAGAATACAGAAATTTCTGATTTGACACTATTTGTTATAACTTAAAGTGAGCCTGTAACAGAGGCTTGTCTTATGTAGTATTTTCATAATGTCTTTTCTAGCTAAAATTCAAAGAATTATAATCTTTTAATCCATTTAATCACTTAATCCATTCACAGTGTAAACTAAATGTGAAGTAGGCAAACTGAAGAAAGGAGTCCTTCACATAAAAGACCTGGAATAGGGACTTCCCTGGTGGTGCAGTGGTTAAGGATCCGCCTGCCAATGCAGGGGATGTGGGTTTGGTCCAGGAAGATTCCACATGTCACGGAGCAATTAAGCCCGTGTGCCACAACTACTGAGCCTGTGAGCCAAACTACTGAGCCCACATGCTACAACCACTGAAGCCCACAAGCCTAGAGCCCGTGCTCCGCAACAAGAGAAGCCACTGCAATGAGAAGCTCACACACACCGCAACTAGAGAAAGCCCACACACAACAACGAAGACCCAACACAGCCATAAGTTAATTAATTAATTAATTTTAAAAAGACCTGGAATAAATGTGAAGTTATCATCTAAGAACTTATATATACAAAGAGGAAAACCAGTATACAGAAATGATTACAGTACTAGAGCCTGACAGGAGGGCCATAGCTCAAGGCCATTATGGTCTATCCAGGATGTTGTTACACCACTCTAATCCTTTGGGATCATCAAAAGTTAAAACTTGCTTAACATTTAAAGACAAAAGCTGCTTGGAATTTCTCACTGTTTCTTTGAAAAAGGGCCCCCAAATCGTTCTGTTTTCTAAAGCTCTCATACACATTCACATATATTAAATTTTTAACAGAAAATTTCAGCACAATCTGTTAAACATTAAATTAACCTAGTCTTAAATCGTACCTTTATTAGTGACCCACACATTTCATTACTTCCCCTAACAAATTTCATCATCGAGGAATAGATTTCTGTCCTATTACATTGTGAGCACTAAGTTCTTAACTAGAGAATAATGTACCAGCCCACAAAATTTCAGGGAAGAGGAGAGAATCAAGTACATGATCTTAGACCGTAAATTAAGAACCCCTGCTTTTCAAGAGAAAGGAGAAACACACCACTCTCTTATCTTGCACTGTCCTACACAACAGTAATGAAATATCCTTTACACATATTGGCAGAGCAACATTTTATCATGTCAGTTCCTGACTTAAGCCAAAAGAAACTCCTCCAAAATAAAAATAAACTAGCCTAAACAAAAACAAATGAGAAGAGTCGGGCCAAATGCCACCAAACTGCTCACTGTAAAATGGTTAATTTTATGTTATGTGAATTTCACCTCAAAAAATTGCATATATATGCATTTTTTGGCTGCATTGAGTCTTCATTGCTGCACGTGGGCTTTCTCCAGTTGTGGTGAGCGGGGGCTACTCTGCATTGCTGTGCGTGGGCTTCATTAGTTGCAGGATGCAGGCTCAGCAGTTGCAGCACATGGGCCCCAGAGCACGTGGGCTTCAACAGCTGCAAAGCATGGGGTCAGCAGTTGTGGCGCACGGGCTTAGTTGCTCCGTGGCATGTGGAATCTTCCCAGACCAGGGATCAAACCCCATGTCCCCTGCATTGGCAGGCGGATTCTTAACCACTGCACCACCACGGAAGTCCCTGTATATATTTTTAAATGAGACACAGTTTTATGGTTTTGTTTTTGTTTTTTTTAATGAGACACTCTTAATCACACACTAGAGATGAATATGGTCAGATTCTCTAAAACATAGGATGGTGAAAACTGTTTTCTGGGGCTTCCCTGGTGGTGCACTGGTTGAGAGTCTGCCTGCCGATGCAGGGGACACGGGTTCGTGCCCTGGTCCGCAAGGATCCCACATGCCGCGGAGCGGCTGGGCCCGTGAGCCATGGCCGCTGAGCCTGCGCATCCGGAGCCTGCGCATCCGGAGCCTGTGCTCCGCAACGGGAGAGGCCACAACAGTGAGAGGTCCGTGTACCGCAAAACAAAAACAAACAAACAAACAAAACCTGTTGTCTGCTTTAGAAGCCAAAGAAAAAGCAGCCAAGATAGAGTTCAAAGAATAAGTCAAGTATTTGCTGAAGAGCCTCAAAAATCAAGTTCCTTCTGGGAGCTGGGGGGGAATTTATTCCTCAGGAGAGTCCCAGGGTAAAGCCAAGCCATCATGGAGCTGGAATTCACACTACCTTTTTACCAGATCAAACTAGAAAAGTCACCGGCTGTTCTGAGGACCTGAGGTATGACCCCAGGACATTGTTAAAAAATAATAATAATAATGCTG
The DNA here is from genome assembly GCF_963455315.2 of Globicephala melas. Taxonomy (NCBI): domain Eukaryota; kingdom Metazoa; phylum Chordata; class Mammalia; order Artiodactyla; family Delphinidae; genus Globicephala; species Globicephala melas. Next base: position 58,614,607 of record NC_083333.1, read on the forward strand.
CCACAGTCAAAAGCACCATCACTCTAACTTTCCTAGCCCAGAGTATGATGTCACTGCATTTCAGAAAAGGTCTCCCCAGGGCTTCCCTGGTGGCGCAGTGGTTGAGAGTCCGCCTGCCGATGCAGGGGACCCGGGTTCGTGCCCCGGTCTGGGAAGATCCCACATGCCGCGGAGCGGCTGGGCCCGTGAGCCATGGCTGCTGAGCCTGCGCGTCAGGAGCCTATGCTCCGCGACGGAAGAGGCCACACAGTGAGAGGCCCGCGTACCGCAAAAAAAAGAAAAGGTCTCCCTGTACAGGATTATACATCTAGATTTAACATAACTTAGTTTCTACTAAATATAGGTTGTAAAAGTCCCTTCTCAACTATTCCTCCCTCCTTCCGGTGCCCGTAAAGAGACTAAGGCCAGAAAAAAATTAACAGGGTCTTAATCTCAAATGGCTCTCTGGGAAATGGCTGCTAAATTACAGTTGATGAGGCCACTAAATCCCCTCTTCGCATAAAGTAGGACTTTACACAGTTGGTGCTAGTAGGGAAAAAGTGAACAGTTGACCAAAATATAAAGCAGAAAGGTCATTTCAAGCAATCTTCCATTACAAGGGTGAGAGGTGCTAATCAGATATTTCAATAATGCAAAGACAATGGCATCTTCAGGTATCATTTATTGCATAAGAAATGACAGCAGACAACTCATTACAACAGACACACCTGCAATTTCCATTTAAAAATGACCACAACATAATTTGTTAATATTATACGGTAAGAAAAAAGCTCAAAAGTTTTACATCCAATTCTTAACTGAAATAAACTCTGGAAAACTTACGCCTGGAAGGAGAGAAAAGAAGGAAGAAAGGAAAATGCGTCCTACCTGATTCGTTCCGTGTTCCCCTCCGGCGCGCGCCGTGGTGGGAGGGGCCTGAGGAGGTGGGGCCTGCAGCGGGGCCCGGCGGGGGCGGGGCCCGGCGGGGGCGGAGCCGGCGGCCACCGCCGCGGGCGAGTAAAGGAGAAGGCGGAGCGGGAGGCAAAAAGCCTACAGCACCCGGTATTCCCAGGCGGTCTCCCATCCAAGTACTAACCAGGCCCGATCCTGCTTAGCTTCACGAGAATCATACGAGATCGGGCGCGTTCAGGGTGGTATGGCCGTAGACGGGGGCGGGGGCCGCGGGCTGCCTCTTGAGGCCCAGTTTCGCTGGCGCTTGCGCCTTACCGCCAGCCTGGCGGCCAGCCCGCCCAGGCAGGGGGAACGGAAGTCTCAGGTATCGGGCGGTGGCGGAGGGGTTGGCGACGTCCCAGCCCAGGGCGGGCGTGACCCAGCAAACCCTTCGGCGCTTGGCGCCCCGCCCCAGATCCCGCACGTCGCTCACGGGGACGTGGCCCCGGAGGCTTCAGGGCCCGGGGCCCGCGGTCCCTTGGGCATCCCGCCTGCCCGCCCACGCGGCGCTAGGCTCAGTGCAGCCGCAGCCCGGCCGGCCCTCCTGCCCGACAGCAGCTGGCCCGAAGCCACTGGGATCCACCATTGAGTCGCCACGGCCCCTTAGCGCCAGCTAGGCCACCCTTGCCCCCCCGCCACCTGCCGAGCTCAGGACCCCGCCCCTGGTGGCCGGCAGGCCAGGGGAAGCGGCCCCTGCCCTCGATCCCGCTCCCGCCCCCGGCCGCGGCGACACAGTGGAGTGGGGGCTTTTGTGGGAGGTAGCTGTGGAGGGACACACTGGCACACAGGTGGCGGCGCCGGGGCTGGGCGCCAGTGGTGGCGGCCAGGTGCAGGTCGAGGGGCTCACGGGCCGCACGGACAGCAACCGCGCCCACGGTGGAGTCTGGTTCTGGAGGGCTCTGAGCCTCATCCGCTCTCGTGCCTCGGTGCTGCTGGCCCGAAGCCTTGCAGCGCAACACCCGAACGGCCCACAGACGGAGCCTCCCCAGCTGTGCTCACAGCGGGCCCAACCGCAGGCCACACCTCTCCACGGGACACTTGAACTACTCCCAGGATCCCCACGAGGTGCGGCACCGGGCGGCCGAATGGGCTGAGATGCTGCCCGTGCAGCGCCCTCTGGCCACCTCCGCCTCCCTCACGGTGCTGGCCGAGGCCTCGTACAAGCGGGCCCTGGCTCCCAGCTCAGCGCTGCTCCTCCACCCCTCCCAGCCCTTGCCTGACCTCCAGGCTACCGAGCGCCCTCCACCCCCGCCCACCTTCATGCCACTCAGCGGGAACCCCGGCGGCAATGCCAAATACCAGGTATATGACAGCCTGGAGCTGAAGCGGCAAGTGCAGGAGAGCCAAGCGCGGGCCAACTCGCTGCTACCTTCCACCTCAGCCTCGAGGCCCTCTCTGCACGTGAGCCAGCCTGGGTAAATGAACTTACCAGCAGCAAATGGGGGCAGGGGGCAGCAGGGCATGGAGAGATTAATAAAGAGCGCCAGAGTCCAGGAAACATTGGTGGTCTGTGGCTTGGAAGCACCACTTCTTCTGCCAGCCTGGGTTCCTGCCCTTGGCTTCCTGCAATAAGAAGCCAGTGTCCCCTTCTTGGCCTGAGGGTCCCCTTGGTTTAGTGGTCACAATCCTGCCAGCAGGCCCCTCCTGGTCCTATACCATGCACTAAGTACATCTGCAGCTGCAGACTCCAAGCCACTGGTCTCTGGGCACCTCCTCTGTGTCTCAGCTCTCCTGTCCCTAAAGAGCCTCATACAAGAAGCTGCTTCCAAACTGGGAGATTCCACATCTGGGCAGGTCCAGCTCCAGGCCCAGTGAAGGGCATGAAGAAGGCTGAGGCTCTGTACTCCAGCCAGGCCTTCCGCAGGACTCTGAGGCCAAGGTCTTCCTAGTCTCAGGAGGGGCCAAGAGATGGAATGTGTCATTTGAACAAGTGAGTCAGCGGGCGGTGAGCGAATGCCTGACTGCGCGAGGGTAGGTGTGCCGGCCTCCGGGCCCTGTTTGACTGTCCAGGCTCAGCTTACCTGACCCTGGTTACCAGGGAATGCCACCCTGGGCCCTCTTTTTCTTCCCCCTCCCTCACTGTGACCTCACCACCTGCCCCATTATGACCCAGGCTGGCTCCCAGTTAAAAGTGGCGGACAGGGGGCACAGGCAGTCCTGGGACCCCCGGCCATGGGTGAGCAAACCTACTACTGAGCCAAGCCGTATCCTGGCCCCATCCCCAGGAAATGCCAGGAGCAAGGAGACTCAGTTCTTCTGATCCTGGTCATCTTCATCTTGCTCAACGTGGGTATCAACGTGGTGACTATGGTCAGGGCAGGATCTGTGCAGCTGGGTTGGGGGAGCCCTGGGGTCTTGAAGGGGCTGAGGTGGGAGGACTGCGGGGGTGTGGCCGGACAAGGGTTGGATTTCAGGGCTCACCCTGCTGCCTGCCTCCCCCATCCCCTTCTTCCCTCATCTCTGGAGGCATCTGAAGAGATTCTTGCGGGCACTTTTCAATCGTATTTTCCCCAAAGGTGAGTGGGCGCCAGCGTGGGCTCAGGGGATGTGGGCCTGTCCCCTTTCTTCTATCCCTGCCTTGATTCTCAGCCCCTCAGGAACACAGGCCCTGTTCCACCTCGCTTTTCCCCACAGACAAGCAAGCCAGCTAAGTAGGCAGCCATCGCATGTGCATGCGCTGCTCCGTGGATCCCAAGAACCTGTGCTCAAGAGTTTCTTCCTGCTTCCGCCATCGCCCAAGCTTCCTGCTCGGGCACCCAAAGCACCTTGACTCCCGGATACCAGACACAAAAGATGATAAGGCTTCTAAGTGCTGCTGGATGCCGCCTCAGTGTGGACGGGCTGGGGCTTCCAGGGAGGCTCCACGGGGACTGTGGAACGAGCGGGTAGTGGGAGCTGGGGAGGCCCCTCCAGTCACAGCCTTAAAGTCCCAAGACAACTTTTACTCCAGGTAAGAGACACCTCTTACCTGACCTGACCTCACCTCCGTCACCTCACCTCCCTCACCATGCTCACCTCAGCTCCCACACCTCCCCCACCTCACCTCGCTCACCTCCCTCACCTCCCACACCACACCTCACCTCACTCAACTCACCTCACCTACGTCACCTCACCTCCCTCACCTCCATCACCTAACCTCTCTCACCTCACCTCACCTCCCTCACCTCACCTCCGTCACCTCACCTAACTCACCTCCCTCCTTCCCTCACCTCATCACACTTACCTCACCTCTGCACCCTCACCTCACCTCAACTCCCTCATCTCACCTCCTTCACCTCCCTCACCTCACCCCCCTCACCTCCCTCACCTCACCTCACCTCCCTCACTTCACATCACCTCACTCAGCTCTACTCTGTTTTCTCCAACACCTCTCCTCACCTACCTAACCTCATCTCACATCCCTCACCTCACCTCCGTCACCTCCCTCACCTCCTCTGTCCCCCCTCAGCTCACCTCACTTCTCTCGCATCACCTCCCTCACCTCGCTCTCCTCACCTCCCTCACCTAACTCACCTCACCTCCCTCACATACCTCACCTCACCTCCCTCACCTCACTGCCCACACCTCACCACATGTCCCTCACCTCACCTCCCTCGCCTCCTTCACCTCACACCCCTCACCTCTCTCATCTCCATCACCTCATTTCCCTCACCTCCCTCACATCACCTCACCTCACCTCCCTCACATCACCTCCTTCACCTGCCTCCACTCACCGCCCTCACCTCCCTCATCTCATTTCCCTCACTTCCCTCACCTCACCTCAAATCCCTCACATCACCCCACCGCCCTCACCTCACCATACCTCCCTCACGTCACCTTCCTCACCTCCCAAACCTCTCATCTCCTCCCTAAACTCACTTCACCTCCCTCAATTTGCCTCCCTCACCTCACCTCCCTCACCACCTTCACCTCACTTCCCACACCTCATCTCATATCCATCAACTCACCTCACCTCCATCCCCTTACCTCCCTCACCTCCCTCACCTCACCTACCTCACGTACCTTACCTCACCTCCCTCACAACCCACCTACATCACCTCACATCACCTCTCATCCCATACCTCAACTCACCTCACCTCCCTCACCTCATCACCCTAACCTACTTCAACTCACCTGCATCACCTCACCTCACCTTCCTCACCTCATCTCCCTCACCTCACCACCTTCACCTCCCTCACCTCACCTCACTCACCTCTCCTCTGTTATCTCCCACACCTCTCCTCACCTACCTAACCTCACCTCACATCCCTCACCTCACCTCTGTCACCTCCCTCATCTCACCTGTCCCCCCTCAACTCACCTCAATTCTCTCGCATCACCTACCTCACCTCGCTCACCTCACCTCCCTCACCTAAATCACCTCACCTCCCTCACCTCACATCCCATACTTCTCTCACCTCAACTCTCTCACCTCCCTCACCTCATTTCCCTCACTTCCCTCACCTCACCTCACCTCCCTCACATCATCTCACCTCACCTACCTCACCTCACCTCCCTCACCTCCTTCACTTCCCTCACCTCATTTCCCTCACTTCCCTCACCTCACCTCCCTTACTTCCCTCACCTTAACTCAACTCCCTCTCAACACCTCACCTCCCTCACCTCACCTTCCTCAAACCCCACACCTCTCACCTCCTCCCTAAACTCACTTCACCTCACTCAACTTACCTCCCGCACTTCCCTCACCTCTCCTCCCTCACATCCTTCAGCTCACCTCCCACACCTCTCCACACCTACATCAAATCACCTCACCTCCATCCCCTCACCTCCCTCACAACTCACCTACCTCACCTCACCTCTCCTCCCTCACCTCACCTCTCTCACCTCATCACCCTAACCAACCTCAACTCACCTGCATCACCTCACCTCACCTTCCTTACCTCATCTCCCTCTCTTCACCTCCTTCACCTCCCTCAACTCACCTCCGTCAATTCACCTCACCTCCCTTACCTAACCTCCCTCTTCTCACCTCCCTCCCTCTCTCACCTCTCTTCCCTCCCACCCTCAACTCACATGACCTCCCTCACCTCACCTCACCTCCCTCAAGTTACCTCACCACCCTCACCTCACCTCCCTCACGACCCTCACATTACCTCCCTCACCTCACCTCCCTCACATCACCCATCTCTCCTCCAACACCTCACCTGACCTCCCTCACCTCACCTCACTTCCATCACCTCACCATCCTCACCTCCCTCACTTCTCCACCCTCACCTAACCTCCTTCACCACCCTCATATCACCTCAGTTCCCTAACATCACCGCATCTCCCTCAACTCACCTCACCTCACTCACTTCACCTCCGTCACCTGCCACACCTCTCCTCACCTCCCTAACCTCACCTCACCTCCCTCACGTCACCTCCCTCACCTCACCTCACCTCCATCACCTCACCTCCCTCACCTCAGTTTCCTAACGTGCCATATATCACCTTCCTCACCTCACATCCCTCACCTATGTCACCTCAGCTCGCTCAACTCACCTCTGCAACCTCACCTCACCTGACTTCCCTCACCTAACTTCCCTCACCTCCCTCACCTCACCTACATCACCTCGCTCACCTCACCTCCCTCATCTCCCTCACCTCATGTCCCTCACCTCACATCTCTCACCTCCCTTATATCACCTCCCTCACCTCACCTAACCTCTCTCACCTCCCTTCCCTCACCACTTCCATTCAACTCCCTCACCACCCTCATCTCAACTCCCTCTCCTCACTCACCTCAACTCCCTCACCTCACCTCACCTCCATCACCTCACCTCACATCCCTCATATCACCTTACCTCACTCACCTCAACTCCCTCACCTCCCACACCTCTCCTCACCTCCCTCACCTCACCTCACCTCCCTCACTTCACCTCCCTCTCATCCCTCACCTCCCTCATAAAACATCCCTCACCTAACCTCCGTCACCTCCCTCACCTCACCTCCCTCACCTCCCACACCTCACCTCCCAAACATCACCTCAACTCCCCTCACCTTCCTTCATATCCCTCACCTCCCTAACATCACCTCTCACACCTCCCTCACCTCACCTCTCTTCCCTCACCTCACCTCACCTCACTCACCTAAACTCCGTCAACTCCCACACATCTCCTCACCTCCCTAACCTCACCTCACCTACCACACCTCACATCCCTCACATCCCTTACCTCACCTACCTCTCCTCACATCACCTCCCTCACCTCAGCTCCATCAACTCACCTCCCTCACCTCACATCCCTCACTTCCCTGACCTCACGTCCCTCACCTTACATCTCCTCCCTCACCTCATCTCACGTCACCTCCCTCATGTCACATCCCTGACCTCCCTCGCATCATGTCCCTTACCTTACGTTCCTCACCTCCATGACTTCACATCCCTTACCTCACCTCCCTCACCTCACCTCCATCACATCACTTACCTCACCTCTGACACCTCCCTCAGCTCCCTCACTCATCTCCCTCACCTCACCTCCCTCACCTCACTAACCTCAGCTCCCTCACCTCCCTCACATCATGTCCCTCACTTTACGTCCCTCACCTCCATGACTTCACACACTTCACCTCACCTCCCTCACCTCACCTCCCTCACATCACCTCCCTGACCTTACATCCCTCACCTCCCTACCGTCACCTCCCACACTTCCCTCAACTCACCTCCCTGACATCTCTCAATTCACCTCCCTCACCTCCCTCAACTCACCTACCTCACCTCCGTCAACTCGCATCAACTACCTCATATCACCTCACCTCCCACACCTTAGCTCCCACACCTCCTTCACCTCACCTCCCTCACCTATGCTCACCTCCCTCACCTCCCTACCATCACCTCCCTCACCTCACCTCCCTCACATCTCTCACCTCACATCCCTCACAGCATCTCTCCTCCTTCAACTCACCTCACCTACCTTACCTCAACTCACTCACCGCCCTCACCTCACCACCCTCACCTCCCTCACCTCACATCCCACAGCTCACCTCACCTCCTTCACCTAACCTCACTTCCGTCACCTCACTTCCCTCACATCACAACACTCACCTAACCTCCCTCACCTCACCTACCTCCCTCACCTTTCACACCACACCTCACATCACTCACATCAACTCCGTCACCTCCCACAACTCTCCTTACCTCCCTAACTTCACCTCACCTACCTCACATAACCTAACTCAACTCACCTCGCTCACATCCCTTAACTCACCTCCCTCACCTCCCTTACCTCACCTCACTCACCTCATCTCCCTCACCTCAACTCCCTCACCTCCCACACATCACCTCTCTCACGTCCCACACCTCACCTCCCACACCTCACCTCAACTCTGTAACCTAATCTCCCTCACATCCCGCACCTCACCTTCCTCACCTCACTCAACTCACCTCCCTCACTTCAAATCCCTCACCTCCCTCCCGTCACCACCCACATCTCCCTCAACTCACCTCCCTCACCTCCCTCACTTCATGTTCCACATCTCACGTCCCTCACCTCCCTCACCTCACCTCCCTCACTTCACCTCCCTCATCTCCCTCAACTAACAACTCCCTCATATCACCTCACCACCCTCACCTCACCTCAATTCCCTCATTTCACTTCTCTCCCCTTACAATTGTCTCCTCACCTCCCACATATCTACTCACGTCCCTCACATCACCTCCCTCAGCTCCCTCCACTCACCTCCCTCACCTCCCTCACTGCACCTCCCTTACCTCTCTCACCTCACATTACTCACCTCCATGACTTTGCCTCACTTACCTCCCTCACCTCACCTCAACTCTCGCACATCAACTCACCTCCCTCATATCACCTCACCTCCCTCACCTCAACTCTCTCACCTCCCAAACCACTCCTGCCCTCACTTACATCACCTCACCTCACTTACCTCAAATTACATCCCTCACCTTCCTCAACTCTCCTCCCTCACCTAACCTCACCTATCTTCCATCACCTCACCTCCCTCACATTTCCTCAACTCCAAAACGTGTCCTCAACTCTGTCACCTCCTCACCTCCCCCACCACACCTCACCTCACCTCCATAACCTCTTTCACCTCACCTCCCTCACGTCATCTCTCTTCCCTCAACTCACCTCACCTTCTTCACATCACCTCCCTCTCCTCACTCACCTCACCTCCCTGTCCTCACCTCTCCTCCCTCACCTCCCCTCCCTCTGCTCCCATACTTCACCTCCCTCACATCACTTCCCTCACCTCACCTCCCTCACCTCCCTCCTTCCCTCACCTCATCACATTCACCTCACCTCTCCACTCTCACCTCACCTCACCTCCCTCACATCACATCACCTCACCTCCCTCACCTCACCTACCTCACCTCTTTCACTTCCCTCACCTCATTTCCCTCACATCCCTCACCTCACCACAACTCCCTCACATCACCTCACCTCCCTCACCTCACCTCACCTACTTCTCCTCACCTTCCTCACCTCCCACACCTCTCACCACCTCCCTCACCTCTCACCACTTCCCTAAACTCACTTCACATCCCTCAACTTACCTCCCTCACTTCCCTCACCTCACCTCCCTCACATCCTTCGGCTCACCTTCCACACCTCTCCTCACCTCCATCAACTCACGTGTCCTCCATCCCCTCAACTCCCTCAGTGCCCTCCATTCACCTACATCATGTACCTCACCTCACCTCCCTCACAACTCATCTACCTCATCTCACCTCACCTCTCCTCCCCTACCTCAACTCACCTCACCTCCCTCACCTAATCACTCTAACCTACCTCAACACACCTGCATCACCTCACCTCAACTTCCTCACCTCATCTCCCTCTCTTCACCACCTTCACCCCCCTCACCTCAACTGCCTCACGTCACCTCACCTCCCTTACCTCACCTCCCTCTTCTCACCTCCCTCCCTACCTCAGCTCAACTCCCTCCCTCCCTCAACCCACTCACCTAAACTCCCTCACCTCACCTCACCTCCCTCAAGTTACCTCACCTCCCTCACCTCACATCGCTCAGCTCACGTCCCTAACGTCCCTCACATTACCTCCCTCACCTCACCACCCTCACATCACTAACCTCACCTTCCAGAACTCACCTCACATCCCTCACCTCACCTCACTTCCGTCTCCTCACCGTCCTCACCTCCCTCACTTCTCCAACCTCACCGAACCTCCTTCACCTCCCTCATCTCACCTCACCTCCCTAACATCACCTCACCTCCCTCAACACACCTCACCTCACTCACTTCACCTCCGTCACCTGCCACACCTCTCCTCACCTCCCTAACCTCACCTCATCTCCCTCACCTCATATCCCTCACCTCAACACCCTCACCTCACCTCACCTCCGTCCCCTCACCTCCCTCACCTCACTTTCCTCACCGGCCATATATCACCTCCCGCACCTCACGTCCCTCACCTCCGTCACCTCACCTTGCTCAACTCACTTCTCCAACCTCACCTCACATGACTTCCATCACCTAATTTCCCTCACCTCCCTCACCTCACCTCCCTCACCTCACGTCACCTCCATGACCTCACCTCCCTCAGCACCCTCACATCTCCTCACCTCCAACACGTGTCCTCACCTCCCTCACTTCCGTCACCTCACCTCCCTCACCTCACCTCCCTCAGCTCACCTCCCTCAGCTCACCTCCCTCACCTCCCTCACATCACCTTCCTCACCTCACCTCCCACACCTCTTTCACCTCACCTCCGTCACATCACCTCTCTTCCCTCAACTCACCTCACCTCCCTCACCTCCCCTCCCTCTGCTCCCATTCTTCACCTCCCTCACATCACTTCCCTCACTTCACCTCCCTCACCTCCCTACTTCCCTCACCTCATCACATTCACCTCACCTCTCCACCCTCACTCACCTCAACTCCCTCATCTCACCTCCCTCACCTCACCCCCTTCACCTCCCTCACCTCAACTCACCTCCCTCACCTCACCTCACCTCCCTCACCTCACCTCACCTCATTCACCTCTCCCCCATTATCTCCCACACCTGTCCTCACCTACCAAACCTCACCTCACATCCCTCTCTTCAACTCCGTCACTTCCCTCACCTCACCTGTCCCCCCTCACCTCACCTCACTTCTCTCACATCACCTCCCTCACCTCGCTCACCTCACCTCCCTAACCTAACTCACATCACCTACCTCACATTCCTCACCTCACCTCCCTCACCTGAGCACACTCACCTGAAATCACTTCCCTCACCTCACGTCCCTCACCTGACATTCCCTCACCTCTCTCACCTCAACTCCCTCACCTCCCTCACCTCATTTCCGTCACTTCCTGCAAGTCACCTCACCTCCCTCATATCACCTCAACTCACCTCCCTCAACTCACCTCCCTCACCTCCCACCACTCACCTCCTTCACCCACCTCACCTCATTTCCCTCACTTCCCTCATCTCAGCTCAACTCCCTCACATCAACTCACCTCCCTCACCTCACCTCATCTCCCTCTCCTCACCTTCCTCACATCCCACACCTCTGCTCACCTCCATCAACTCATCTCACCTCCATCCCCTCACATCCATCACCTCACCTAAATCACGTACCCCACCTCACCTCCCCCACAACTCACCTATCGCACCTCCCCTCACATCTCCTCCCGCACCTCAACTCACCTCAGCTCCCTCACCTCACCTCCCTCACGTCATCACCGTAACCTACCTCAACGCACCTGCATCTCCTTACCTCACCTTTATCACCTCATCTCCCTCACTTCACCTCCTTCACTTCCCTCACATCACATCCCCCACCTCACTTTCCTCATCTGCCACATATCACCTCCCTCACTTAACGTCCCTTACCTCAGTCACCTCACCTAGCTCAACTCACCTCTCTAACCTCATCTCACCTGACTTCCCTCACCTCACCTCCCTAATCTACCTCACTTCATGTCACTCATCTCACATCCCTCACCTCCCTTATATCACCTCCCTCACTTCACCTAACCTCCCACACCTCCCTTCCCTCACCTACTTCCATTCAATTCCCTCACCTCCCTCATCTCAAATCCCTCCCCTGTCTCACCTCAACTCCCTTACCTCACCTCACCTCCATCACCTTACCGTACATCCCACATAGCACCTCACCTCACTCATCTCACCTTACCTCACTCACCTCAACTCCCTCACCTCCCACTCTTCTCACCTCACTCACCTCACCGCACTCACGTCAACTCACCTCCCTCACCTCACCTCCCTCTCCTGACATCCCTCACCTCTCTCACTTCAACACCCTCACCTCCCTGACCTCATTTCCCTCACTTTCTGCACGTCACCTCACCTCTCTCATATCACCTCACCTCACCTCCCTCACCTCCCTCCACTCACCTACTTCACCTCCCTCACCTCATTTCCCTCACTTCCCTCACCTCAGCTGAACTCCCTCTCATCAACTCACCTCCCTCACCTCCCTCACCTCACCTCACCTCCCTCACATCACATCACCTCACCTCCCTCACCTCACCTACCTCACCTCTTTCACTTCCCTCACCTCATTTCCCTCACTTCCCTCACCTCACCTCACCTACCTCTGCTCACCCTCCTCACCTCCCACACCTCTCACCACCTCCTTAAACTCGCTTCACATCCCTCAACTTACCTCCCTCACTTCCCTCACCTCACCTCCCTCACATCCTTTGGCTCACCTTCCACACCTCTCCTCACGTCCATCAACTCACGTCTCCTCCATCCCCTCAACTCCCTCAGTGCCCTCCATTCACCTACATCATGTACCTCACCTCACCTCCCTCACAACTCACCTACCTCATCTCACCTCACATCTCTCACATAATCACTCTAACCTACCTCAACACACTTGCATCACCTTGCCTCAACTTCCTCACCTCATCTCCCTCTATTCACCACCTTCACCTCCCTACCTCTCCTGCCTCATGTCACCTCACCTCCCTTACCTCACCTCCCTCTTCTCACCTCCCTCCCTACCTCAGCTCAACACCCTCCCTCACTCAACACACTCACCTAACCTCCCTCACCTCAGCTCAACTCCCTCACATCACCTCCCCTCCCTCACCTCACCTCACCTACCTCTCCTCACCTTCCTCACCTCCCACACCTCTCACCACCTCCCTAGACTCACTTCACATCCCTCAACTTACCTCCCTCACTTCCCTCACCTCACCTCCCTCATATCCTTCGGCTCACCTTCCACACCTCTCCTCACCTCCAGCAACTCACATCTCCTCCATCCACTCAACTCCCTCAGTTCCCTCCATTCACCTACATCATGTACCTCACCTCACCTCCCTCACAACTCACCTACCTCATCTCACCTAACCTCCCTCACCTCACCTCACCTCCCTCACGTTGCCTCACCTCCCTCACCTCACATCACTCAGCTCACCTCCCTAACGTCCCTCACATTACCTCCCTCACCTCACCTCACTCACATCACTAACCTCACCTTCCAGACCTCACCTCACCTCCCTCACCTCACCTCACTTCTGTCTCCTCACCGTCCTCACCTCCATCAGTTCTCCAACCTCACCGAACCTCCTTCACCTCCCTCATCTCACCTCAGCTTCCCAGCATCACCTCACCTCCCTAAACTCACCTCACCTCACTGACTTCACCTCCGTCACCTGCCACACCTCTCCTCACCTCCCTAACCTCACCTCATATCCCTCACCTCAACACCCTCATCTCACCTTACCTTCGTCACCTCACCTGCCTCACCTCTTTCCTCACCTGCCATATATAACCTCCCGCAACTCACGTCCCTCACCTCCATCACCTCACCTTGCTCAACTCACTTCTCCAACCTCACCTCACATGACTTCCATCACCTAACTTCCCTCACCTCCCTCACCTCACGTCACCTCTGTCACCTCACCTCCCTCACCTCCCTCACTTCTCCTCACCTCCAACACATGTCCTCACCTCCCTCACTTCCGTCAGCTCACCTCACCTCCCTCACCTCACCTCCCTCACCTCACCTCCCTCACATCACCTTCCTCACCTCACCTCCCACACCTCTTTCACCTCACCTCCGTCACATCACCTCTCTTCCCTCAACTCACCTCAACTCCCTCATTGACTCTCCCTTTCCTCACTCAACTTACCTCCCTGTCCTCACCTCGCCTCCTTCACCTCCCCTCCCTCTGCTCCCATTCTTCACCTCCCTCACATCACTTCCCTCATCTCACCTCCCTCACCTCCCTACTTCCCTCACCTCATCACATTCACCTCCCCTCTCCACCCTCACCTCACCTCAACTCCCTCATCTCACCTCCCTCACCTCACCCCATTCACCACCCTCACCTCAACTTAGGTCCCTCACCTCACCTCATTCACCTCTCCCCCGTTATCTCCCACACCTGTCCTCACCTACCAAACCTCACCTCACATCCCTCTCTTCAACTCTGTCACTTCCCTCACCTCACCTGTCCCCCCTCACCTCACCTCACTTCTCTCGCATCACCTCCCTCACCTCGCTCACCTCACCTCCCTAACCTAACTCACATCACCTACCTCACATACCTCACCTCACCTCCCTCACCTAAGCACACTCACCTCAACTCACTTCCCTCACCTCACGTCCCTCACCTGACATCCCTCACCTCTCTCACCTCAACTCCCTCACCTCCCTCACCTCATTTCCCTCACTTCCCGTAAGTCACCTCACCTCCCTCATATCACCTCACCTCACCTCCCTCAACTCACCTCCCTCACCTCCCTCCACTCACCTCCTTCTCCTACCTCACCTCATTTCCCTCACTTCTGACACCTCAGCTCAACTCCCTCACATCAACTTACCTCCCTCACCTCACCTCATCTCCCTCTCCTCACCTTCCTCACCTCCCACACCTCTGCTCACCTCCATCAACTCATCTCACCTCCATCCCCTCACATCCCTCACCTCACCTAAATCACGTACCCCACCTCACCTCCCCCACAACTCACCTATCGCACCTCACCTCACATCTCCTCCCACACCTCAACTCACCTCAGCTCCATCACCTCACCTCCCTCACGTCATCACCGTAACCTACCTCAACACACCTGCATCTCCTCACCTCACCTTTATCACCTCATCTCCCTCACTCCACCTCCTTCACTTCCCTCACTTCACCTCCTTCACTTCCCTCACATCACATCCCCCACCTCACTTTCCTCATCTGCCACATATCACCTTCCTCACCTAACGTGCCTCACCTCAGTCACCTTACCTCGCTCAACTCACCTCTCTAACCTCATCTCACCTGACTTCCCTCACCTCACCTCCCTCACCTCACCTCCTTCACCTCCCTCACCTTACCTCCCTAATCTCCCTCACTTCATGTCACTCATCTCACATCTCTCACCTCCCTTATATCACCTCCCTCACCTCACCTAACCTCCCACACCTCCCTTCCCTCACCTACTTCCATTCAATTCCCTCACCTCCCTCAGCTCATATCCCTCCCCTCTCTCACCTCAACTCCCTCACCTCACCTCACTTCCGTCGCCTTACCTTGCTTCCCTCACAACACCTCACCTCACTCATCTCACCTTACCTCACTCACCTCATCTCCCTGACCTCTCACTGTTCTCAAATCCCACACCTCACCTCACCGCCCTCACCTCACCGCACTCATGTAAATTCACCTCCCTCACCTCACCTCCCTCTCCTGACATCCCTCAGCTCTCTCACTTCAACACCCTCACCTCCCTGACCTCATTCCCTCACATTCCGCATGTCACCTCACCTCCCTCATATCACCTCACCTCCCTCACCTCCCTCCACTCACCTCCTTCACCACCCTCACCTCATTTCCCTCACTTCCGTCACCTCACCTCCCTCACATCACATCACCTCCTTCACCTCACCTACCTCTCCTCACATCACATCACCTCCCTCATCTCACCTCACCTACCTCTCCTCACCTTCCTCACCTCCCACACCTCTCACCACCTCCCTAAACTCACTTCACATCCCTCAACTTACCTCCCTCACTTCCTTCACCTCACCTCCCTCACATTCTTTGGCTCACCTTCCACACCTCTCCTCACCTGCATCAACTCACGTCTCCTTCATCCCCTCAACACCCTCAGTGCCCTCCATTCACCTACATCATGTACCTCACCTCACCCCCCTCTCAACTCACCTACCTCAACTCACCTCACCTCTCCTCCCCTACCTCAACTCACCTCACCTCCCTCACATCACCTCTTTCACCTAATCACTCTAACCTACCTCAACACACCTGCATCACCTCACCTCAACTTCCTTACCTCATCTCCCTCTCTTCACCACCTTCACCTCTCTCACCTCACCTGCCTCACGTCACCTCACCTCCCTCACCTCACCTCCCTCACCTCACCTCCCTCTTCTCACCTCTCTCTC
Organism: Globicephala melas; assembly: GCF_963455315.2. NCBI lineage: Eukaryota > Metazoa > Chordata > Mammalia > Artiodactyla > Delphinidae > Globicephala > Globicephala melas. The sequence continues at coordinate 58,630,853 of NC_083333.1, forward strand.
TACCTCAGCTCAACTCCCTCCCTCCCTCAACCCACTCACCTAACCTCCCTCACCTCACCTCACCTCCTTCAAGTTACCTCACCTCCCTCACCTCACATCGCTCAGCTCACCTCCCTCACATCAGTAATCTCACCTTCCAGACTTCACCTCACCTCCCTCACTTCACCTCACTTCCGTCTCCTCACCATCCTCACCTCCCTCACTTGTCCAACCTCACCTAACCTCCTTCACCTCCTTCATCTCACCTCAGCTTCCTAACATCACCTCACCTCCCTAAACTCACCTCACCTCACTCACTTCACCTCCGTCACCTGCCACACCTCTCCTCACCTCCCTAACTTCACCTCATCTCCCTCACCTCATATCCCTCACCTCCACACCCTCACCTTACCTCACCTCCGTCCCCTCACCTCCCGCACCTCACGTCCCTCACCTCTGTCACCTCACCTCGCTCAATTCACTACTCCAACCTCACCTCACATGACTTCCATCACCTAACTTCCCTCACCTCCCTCACCTCACCTCCCTCACCTCACGTCACCTCCGTCACCTCACCTCCCTCACTTCCCTCACATCTCCTCAACTCCCTAACCTCACCTCAGCTCCCTCACCTCACCCCACCTCCCTCCCCTCCCCTCTCTTAGCTCACCTCCCTCACCTCCTTCACATCACCTTACTCACCTCACCTCCCTCACCTCTTTCACCTCACCTCCGTCACATCACCTCTCTTCCCTCAACTCACCTCAACTCCCTCATATCCCCTCCCTTCCTCACTCAACTCACCTCCCTGTCCTCACCTCACCTCCCTCACCTCCCATCTCTCTACTCCCATTCTTCACCTCCCTCACATCACTTCCCTCACCTCACCTCCCTCACCTCCCTACTTCCCTCACCTCTTCACATTTACATCACCTCTCCACCCTCACCTCACCTCAACTCCCTCATCTCACCCCCTTCACCTTCCTCACCTCAACTCACTTCCCTCACCTCATCTCACTTCGCTCACCTCACCTCACCTCATTCAACTCTCCCCCGTTATCTCCCACACATGTCCTCACCTACCAAACCTCACCTCACATCCCTCTCTTCAACTCCGTCACTTCCCTCACCTCACCTGTCCCCCCTCACCTCACCTCACTTCTCTTGCATCACCTCCCTCACCTTGCTCACCTCACCTCCCTCACCTAACTCACATCAACTGCATCACATACCTAACCTCACCTCCCTCACCTCACCACACTCACCTGACACCCCTCACCTCTCTCACCTCAACTCCCTCACCTCCCACACCTCATTTCCCTCACTTCCCGCACATCACCTCACCTCCCAGATATCACTTAACCTCACCTCCCTCACCTACCTCCACTCACCTCCTTCACCTCCCTCACCTCATTTCCCTCACTTCCATCACCTCAGCTCAACCCCCTCACATCAACTCACATCCCTCACCTCACCTCACCTCCCTCTCCTCATCTTCCTCACCTCTCACACCTCTCCTCACCTCCATCAACTCATCTCACCTCCATCCCCTCACATCCCTCACCTCATCTACCTCACGTACCTCACCTCACCTCTGTCACACATCACCTACCACATGTCACCTCACATCTCCTCCCGCACCTCAAGTTACATCCCCTCCCTCACCACACCTCCCTCACATCACCACCGTAACCTACCTCAACTCACCTGCATCACCTCACCTCACCTTCCTTATTTTATCTCCCTCACTTCACCTCCTTCACCTCCCTCACATCACGTCCTCCACCTCACATTCCTCTTCTGCCACATATCACCTCCCTCAACTCACGTCCCTCACATTCGTCACCTCACCTCACTCAACGCACTTCTCAAACCTCATCTCACCTGACTTCCCTCACCTCACCTCCCTCATCTCCCTCACTTCATGTCCCTCATCTCACATCCCTCACCTCCCTTATATCACCACCCTCACCTCACCTTACCTCCCTCACCTCCCTTCACTCACCTGCATCCATTCAACTCCCTCACCTCCCTCATCTCTACTCCCTCTCCTCTCTCACCTCTACTCCCTCACCTCACCTCACCTCCATCACCTCACCTCACTTCCCTCACAGCACCTCACCTCCCTCATCTCACCTTACCTCACTGACCTCAACTCCCTCACCTCCCACTCTTCTCACCTCCCTCACCACATCTCACCTCCCTCACCTCATTTCCCTCACTTCCTGCACATCACTTCACCTCTCTCATATCATCTCACCTCACCTCCCTCACCTCATCTCCCTCACCTCCCTCCACTCAGCTCCTTCACATCCCTCACCTCATTTCACTCACTTCCCTCACCTCAGCTCAACTCCCTCATATCAACTCACCTTCCTCACCTCACCTCTCCACCCTCACCTCACCTCCCTCAGCTCACCTCACCTCATTCACCTTTCTCCCGTTATCTCCCACAATTATCCTCACCTACCAAACCTCACCTCACATCCCTCTCCCCAACTCCGTCATCTCCCTCACTTCACCTGTCCCCGCTAACCTCACCTCACTTCTCTCACATCACCTTCCTCACCTCGGTCACCTCACCTCCCTCAACTAACTCACATCACCTACCTCACATACCTCAACTCACCACCCTCACCACACCACACTCACCTCAACTCACCTCCCTCACCTCACCTCCCTCACCTGACATCCCTCACCTCTCTCACCTCAATTCCCTCACCTCCGTCATCTCATTTCCCTCATTTCCTGCACGTCACCTCACCACCCTCATATCACCTCATCTCACCTCCCTAATCTACATCACTTCATGTCACTCATCTCACATCCCTCACATCCCTTATATCATCTCACCTAAACTCCCACACCTCCCTTCCCTCACCTACTTCCATTCAATTCCCTCACCTCCCTCATCTCAAATCCCTCCCCTCTCTCACCTCAACTCATTCACCTCACCTCTCCACTGTCGCTTTACCTTACGTCCCTCACAGCACCTCACCTCACTTATCTCACCTTACCTCACTCACCTCAACTCCCTCACCTCCCACTCTTCTCACCTCCCTCACGTCACCTCACCTCCCTCACCTCACCACACTCACGTCAACTCATCTCTCTCACCTCACCTCTCTCTCCTGACATCCCTCACCTCCCTCACTTCAACACCCTCACATCCCTGACCTCATTTCCCTCACATTCCGCACATCACCTCACCTCCCTCATATCACCTCACCTCACCTCCCTCACCTCCCTCCACTCACCTCATTCACCTCCCTCACCTCATTTCCCTCATTTCTCTCACCTCACCTCCCTCACCTCATCACCCTAACCTACCTCAACTCACCGGCATCACCTCACGTCACCTTCTTCACGTCATCTCCCTCACCTCATCTCCTTCATATCCATCAACACATCTCCCTCACGTCACCTCACCTCCCTTACCTCACCACCCTCTTCTCAACTCCCTCTCTCCCTCACCTCACTTCCCTCCCTTCCTCAACCCACTCACATGGCCTCCCTCACCTCATCTCACCTCTCTCACGTTACCTCACCTCCCTTACCTCACATCGCTCACCTCACCTCCCTCACGTCCCCCACATTACCTCCCTCATCTCACCTCCATCACATCACTGACCTCACTTCCCACACCTCACCTCACTTCCGTTACCTCACCGTCCTCACCTCCCTCACTTCTCCACCCTCACCTCCCCTCCCTCAATCCCTCATCTCACATCAGTGCCCAAACATCACCTCACCGCCCTCAACTCACCTCACCTCCCTCACTTCACCTGCATCACCTCCCACACCTCCCCTCACCTCCCTCACCTCACCTCACCTCTGTCACCTCACCTACCTCACCTCACATTCCTCAAATTCCACATATCACCTCCCTCACCTGACGTCCCTCACATCCGTCACCTCAACACACTCAATTCTCCTCTCCATCCTTACCTCATCTGACTTCACTCACCTCACCTCCCTCACTTCCCTCACCTCACCTCCCTCACCTCCCTCACCTCACCTCCCTCATCTCCCTCACTTCATGTCCCTCACCTCACATCCCTCACCTCCCTTATATTAACTCCCTCACCTCCCTTCCCTAACATACTTCCATTCAAATCCCTCACCTCCCTCTAGGCTTTCACCTCAATTCCCTCACCTCACCTCACCTCCATCACCTCATGTCACATCCCTCACATCCCTCACCTCACCTCCCTCACATAGCTTAACTCACGTCCCTCACCTCCCTCACCTCATCTCCCTCACCTCACCTCCCTCACATCACCTCAACTCTGCAGCTCACCTCACCTCCCTCACCTCACCTCCCTCACGTCACCTCCCTCACCTCCCTCACCCCACCTCAACACCCTCAGATCACCTCACCTCCCTCACCTCGCCTCACCACCCTCACCTTACCACCCTCACCTTCCTCAACTCTCCTCCCACACCTCACATAACCAACCTCACATCACATCACCTCCCTCACCTCACCCCCTCACCTCCCTCACGTCACCTCACCTCCCTCACCTCACCTCACATCCCTCACCTCACCTCCGTCACCTCCTTCGCCTCACCTGTACCCCCTCACCTCACCTCACTTCTCTCGCATCACCTACCTCACCTCGCTCACCTCACCTCCCTCACCTAAATCACCTCACCTCCCTCACATACCTCACGTCACCTCCCTCACCTCACCTCCCTCATCTCCCCCACCTCACATCCCTCACCTCACCTCAATTCTCTCAACACCCTCACCTCATTTCCCTCACTTCCCTCACCTCACCTCAACTCACTCACATCACCACACTTCCCTCACCTCACCTCATCTACCTCACCTCACCTTCCTCACCTCCAACACCTCTCCTCACCTCCATCAACTCACTTCACCTCCATCCCCTCACCTTCCTCACTGCCCTCCATTCACCTCCATCACATACCTCACATCACCTCCTTCACAACTCACCTACCTCACCTCACCCCTCCTCCTGTACCTCAACTCACCTCACCTCCCTCACCTCACCTCTCTCACCTCATCACCCTAACCTACCTCAACTCACCTGTATCACCTCACCTCAACTTCCACACCTCATCTCCCTCGCTTCACAACGTTCACCTCCCTCATGTCAACTCCCTCACGTCACCTAACCTCCCTTATCTCACCTCACTCTTCTCACCTCCATCCCTACCTAAGCTCAACTCCCTCCCTCCCTCAACCGACTCACCTAACCTCCCTCACCTCACCTCCCTTCCGTCTCCTCAACATTCTCACCTCCCTCACTTCTCCACCCTCAACTAACCTCGTTCACCTCCCTCATCTCACCTCAGCTCCCTAACATCACCGCACCTCCCTCAACACCCCTCACCTCTCTCACTTCACCTCCATCACCTGCCACACCTCTCCTCAACTCCCTAACCTCACCTCACCTCCCTCACCTCACATCTCTCACCTCACCTCTCTCATCTCACCTCACATGAGTCCCCTCACCTCCCGCACCTCACTTTCCTCACCTGCCATATATCACCTCCCTCACCTCACGTCCCTCACCTCCGTCACCTCACCTCACTCAACTCAATTCTCCAACCTCACCTCACCTGACTTCCCTCACCTAACTACCCTCACCTCCCAATCCTCAGCTCCCTCACCTCACGTCACCTCCATCAGCTCACCTCCCTCACATCCCGCACGTCTCCTCACCTCCAACATGTGTCCTCACCTCCCTCACTTCCATCACCTCACCTCGCCCACCTCACCTCACTTCCTTCACCTCAGCTCCCTCAGCTCACCTCTCTCACCTCGTTCACATCACCTTACTCACCTCACCTCTCTCACCTCACCTCCCTCACGTCTCCTCACCTCCAACACATGTCCTGACTTCCCTCACTTCCATCACCTCACCTCACCCACCTTACCTCATCTCCATCACCTCAGCTCCCTCAGCTCACCTCCCTCACCTACCTCACATCATCTTCCTCACCTCACCTCTCTCACCTCTTTCACCTCACCTGCGTCACATCACCTCTCTTCCCTCAACTCACCTCAACTGCCTCATATCACCTCCCTCTCCTCACTCAACTCACCTCCCTGTCCTCACCTCCCCACGTCCCTCACCTCATCACAATCACCTCACCTCTCCACCCCCACCTCACCTCCACTCCATCATCTCACCTCCCTCACTTCACCCCCTTCAACTACCTCACCTCAACTCACCTCCCTCAACTCACCTCACCTCCCTCACCTCACCTCACCTCATTCACCTCTACCCCATTATCTCTAACACCTCTCCTCACCTGCCAAACCTCACCTCGCATCACTCTCCTCAACTCCGTCACCTCCCTCACCTCAACTGTCGCCCCTCACCTCACCTCACTTCTCTCACATCACCTCCCTCACCTCACTCACCTCACCTCCCTCACCTAACTCACCTCACCTACCTCACCTCCCTCACCTCAGCTCCCTCACCTAACCTTACACAACTCAACTCACCTCCCTCACCTCACCTCCCTCACCTGACATCCCTCACCTCTCTCACCTCAACTCCCTTACCTCCCTCACCTCATTTCCCTCACCTCTCGCACGTCACCTCTCCTCCCTCATATCACCTCACCTCACCTACCTCACCTCACCTCCCTCACCTCCCTCCACCACATCCTTCACCTCCCTCACCTTATTTCCCTTACTTCCCTCACCTCAGTTCTACACCCTCACATCAACTCACCTCCCTCACCTCACCTCACCTCACCTCAATCTCCTCACCTTCCTCTCCTCCCACTTCTCTGCTCACCTCCATCAACTCATCTCACCTCCATCCCCTCACATACCTCACCTCAACTACATCTCGTACCTCACCTCACCTCCCTCACAAATCACCTACCACACCTCACCTCACATCTCCTCCTACACCTCAACTCACCTCATCTCCCTCAACTCACCTCCCTCACGTCATCACCGTAACCTACCTCAACTCACCTGTATCACCTCACCTCACCTTCCTCACCTCATCTCCCTCACTTCACATCCGTCACCTCCCTCACATCACCTCACTCACCTCACTTTCCTCATCTGCCACATATCACCTCCCTTACATCACATCCCTCACCTCCGTCACCTCACCTCGCTCAATTCACATCTCCAAGCTCAACTCACCTCACCTCAATCCCCTCACCTCCCTCACTTCCCTCACCTCAACTACCTCATGAAGCACATGTCTCCTCCCTCACAAGTCACATACCTCACCTCACCTCTCCTCCCGTACCTCCACTTACCTCATCTCCCTCACCTCACCTCCCTCACCTCATCACCCTAACCTACCTCAACTCACCTGCATCACTTCACGTCACCTTCTTCACGTCATCTCCCTCACCCCATCTCCTTCAAATCCCTCACCACATCTCCCTCACGTCTCCTCACCTCCCTTCCCTCACCACACTCTTCTCAACTCCCTCCCTCCCTCACCTCACCTCCATCCCACCCTCAACCCACTCACATGGGATCCCTCACCTCACCTCACCTCCCTCACTTTACCTCACCTCCCTTACCTCACATCGCTCACCTCATCTCCCTCACGTCCGTCACATTACCTCCCTCATCTCACCTCCATCACATCACTCACCTCACTTCCCACACCTCACCTCACCTCCGTCACCTCACCATCCTCACCTCCCGCACTCCTCCACCCTCACCTCCCCTCCCTCAATCCCTCATCTCACCTCAGCGCCCTAACATCACCTCACCACCCTCAACTCACCTCACCTCCCTCACTTCACCTGCATCACCTCCCACACCTCTCCTCACCTCCCTCACCTCACCTCACCCCCTTCACCTCACCTACCTCACCTCACATTCCTCACCTGCCACATATAACCTCCCTCACCTGACATCCCTCACATCCGTCACCTCACGTCACTCAACTCACCTCTCCAACCTTACCTCACCTGACTTCCCTCACCTCATCTCCCTCAACTCATCTCACCTCCCTCACATCACCTCAACTCCCTCGGCTCACCTCAACTCCCTCATGTCACCTCCCTCACATCATCTCCCTCATGTCACCTCCCTCAACTCACATGAACTCCCTCAGATCACCACACCACACTCAGCTCACCTCACCACCCGCACCTTACCACCTTCCTCAACTCTCCTCCCACACGTCACATAACCTCCCTCACCTCATATCACCTCCCTCATCTCACATCCCTCACCTCCCTCCCCTCACCCCCCTCACCTCCCTCACCTCACCTAACATCCCTCACCTCACCTCTGTCACCTCCTTTGCCTCACCTGTACCCCTCAATTCACCTCACTTCTCTGTCATCACCTCCCTCACATACCTCACCTCACCTCCCTCACCTCACCTACCTCACCTCACCTCACCTCCCTCACCTCACCTCCCTCACCTCCCTCACCTCACATCCCTCACCTCTCTCACCTCAATTCTCTCAACTCTCTCACCTCATTTCCAACCCTTCCCTCAACTCACCTCACCTCCCTAACCAAACATCACCTCACCTCACATCACCTCACCTCCCTCACCTCATCTCACTCAACTCTTTCACATCCCTCACCTCATTTCCCTCACTTCCCTCACCTAACTTCAACTCCCTCACCTCACCTCCCTTACCTCACCTAACCTCAAATCCCTCACCTCACCTCACCTACCTCACCTCACCTTTCTCACCTCCCACACTTCTCACCACCTCCCTAAACTCACTTCACCTCCCTGAACTTACCTCCCTCACTTCCCTCACCTCACCTCCATCACATCCTTCAGCTCACCTCCCACACCTCTCATCACCTCCATCAACTCACCTCACATCCATCCCCTCACCTTCCTCACTCCCCTCCATTCACCTACATCCCGTACCTCACCTCACCTCCCTCTCAACTCACCTACCTACCACACCTCTCCTCAACTCCCTCACCTCACCTCTCCTCCTGTACCTCAACTCATCTCACCCCCCTCACCTCATCTCTCTCACCTAATCACCCTAACCTACCTCAACTCACCTGCATCACCTCACCTCAACTTCCACACCTCATCTCACCTAATCACCCTAACCTACTTCAACTCACCTGCAACCCCTCACCTCAACTTCCACACCTCATCTCCCTCGCTTCACCACGTTCACTTCCCTCACGTCACCTCCCTCACATTGCCTCACCTCCCTTACCTCACCTCCCTCTTCTCACCTCCCTCCCTACCTCAGCTCAACTCCCTCCCTCTCTCAACCCACTCACCTAACATCCCTCACCTCACCTCACCTCCCTCACGTTACCTCACCTCCCTCACCTCAAATCGCTCAGCTCACCTCCCTAACGTCCCTCACATTACCTCCCTCACCTCACCTCCCTCACTTCACTAACCTTACCTTCCAGACCTCACCTCACCTCCCTCACCTCACCTCACTTTGGTCTCCTCACCGTCCTCACCTCCATCACTTCTCCACCCTCACCTAAACTCCTTCACCTCCCTCATCTCACCTCAGCTCCCTAACATCACCTCACCTCCCTCAACACACCTCACTTCTCTGACTTCACCTCTGTCACCTGCCACACCTCTTCTCACCTCCCTAAACTCACCTCACCTCCGTCCCCTCACCTCCCTCACCTCACTTTCCTCACCTGCCATATGTCACCTCCCTCACTTCATATCCCTCACCTCCGTCACATCACCTCGCTCAACTCACTTCTCCAACATCACCTCACCTGATTTCCCTCATCTGACTTCCCTCACCACCCTCTCCTCACCTCCCTCACCTCACTTCACCTCCGTCACATCACCTCCCTCACCTCACTCACGTCTCTTCACCTCCAACACGTGTCCTCACCTCCCTCATTTCCATCACCTCATCTCCCCCACTTCACCTCACCTCCCTCACCTCAGCTCCCTCAGCTCACCTCCGTCACCTCCCTCACATAACCTTCCTCACCTCACCTCCCTGACCTCTCTCATGGCTCCTCACCTCCAACACGTGTCCTCAACTCCCTCACTTCCATCACCTCACCTCCCACTCCTCACCTCACCTTCGTCACCTCAGCTCCCTCAGCTCACCTCCCTCACCTTCCTCACCTCACCTCCATTACCTCTTTCACCTCACCTCTGTCACATCACCTCTCTTCCCTCAACTCACCTCAACTACCTCATATCACCTCCCTCTCCTCACTCAACTCACCTCCCTGTCCTCACCTCACCTCCCTCACCTCCCCTCCCTCTGCTCCCATTCTTCACCTCCCTCACATCACTTCCCTCACCTCACCTCCCTACTTCCCTCACCTCATCCCACTCACCTCACCTCTCCACCACCACCTCACCTCAACTCCCTCATCTCACCTCCCTCACCTCAACTCACCTCCCTCACCTCCTCTCACCTCATTCACCTCTCCCCATTTATCTCCCACACCTCTCCTCACCTACCAAACCTCACCTCACATCCCTCACCTCAACTCCGACACCACCCTCACCTCACGTGTCCCCCCTCACCTCACCTCACCTCACTTCACTCACATCACCTCCCTCTCTTCGCTCACCTCACATCCCTCACCTACCTCACATCACCTACTTCACATATCTCACATCACCTCCCTCACCTCACCACCCTCACCTCAACTCACCTCCGTCACCTCATTTCCCTCACTTCCCGCACATCACCTCACCTCCCTCATATCACCTCACCTCACCTCCCTCACTTCACCTCCCTCACCTCCCTCCACTCACCTCCTTCACCTCCCTCACCTCATTTCCCTCACTTCCCTCTCCTCAGCTCAACTCCCTCACATCAACTCACCCCCCTCACCTCACCTCCCACTCCTCAACTTCCTCCCCTCCCACACCTCTCCTCACCTCCATCAACTCATCTCACCTCCGTCCCCTCAAATCCCTCACCTCCCCCACATCACGTACCTCACCTCACCTCCCTGACAACTCACCTTCCGCACCTCACCTCACATCTCCTGCACCTCAACTCACCTCAGCTCCGTCAACTCACCTCCCTCACGTCATCACCGTAACCTACCTCAACTCACCTGCATCACCTCACTTCACTTTCCTCACCTCATCTCCCTCACTTCACCTCCTTCACCGCCCTCACATCACCTCCCTCACCTCACTTTCCTCATCTGCCACGTATCACCACCCTCACCTCACCTACCTCACATCTGTCACCTCACTTCACTCATCTCACCTCTCCAACCACCTCTCACCTGAATACCCTCACCTCACCTCTCTCACCTCACCTCCCTCACATCACCTCACTCATCTCCCTCACTTCATATCCCTCACCTCACCTCTCTCACCTCCCTCACGACTCCTAACCTCCAACACGTGTCCTCACCTCCCTCACATCACCTTACCACCCTCACCTCCCTTCCTTCAACTACTTCCATTCACCTCTCTCACCTCCCTCATCTCAACTACCTCTCCTCTCTCACCTCGACTCCCTCACTTCACCTCACCTCCGTCACCTCACCTCACGTCCCTCACAGCACTTCACCTCCCTCATCTCACCTTACCTCACTCATCTCAACTCCCTCACCTCCCACTCTTCTCCTCACCTCCCTCACCTCACCTCACCTCCCTCACCTCATTTCGCTAAGCCCCAACACCTCACCTCTCTCACTTCCCACACCTCATATTACCTACCTCAACTCACCTCACCTAAGTCACCTCAACTCCCTCACCTCCCTCACCTCACCTCCCTCACCTCACGTCACTCACCTCCCTGACTTTACCTCACTCACCTCCCTCACCTCACCTCAACTCCCTCACATCACCTCACCTCCCTCACGTCACCTCACCTCCCTCACCTCAACTCTCTCTCCTCCCATACCTCTCTACCCCCCCTTACATCACCTCACCTCACTTCCCTCAACTTACCTCCCTCAACTCCCTCAACTCTCCTCCATCACCTCACCTCACCACACCTCCTTAACCTCACCTCCCTCACCTCCGTCACGACTCCTAACCTCCAACACATGTCCTCACCTCCCTCACCTCCATCACCTCACTTCTCTCATCTCACCTCACCTCCCTCACCTCACCTCCTTCACCTCCTTCATATAACCTTCCCCACCTCACCTCCCTCACCTCTCTCAACTCACCTCCCTCACATCACCTCACCTCTATCACCTCACCTTTACCTCTCTCACCTAAACTCACTCACATCCCTCACCTCATTTCCCTCACTTCCCTCACCTCACCTCAACTCTCTCACAAACCATCACCTCCCTCACCTCACCTCTTTCACCTCACCTTCCTCACATCCCACAACTCTCATCACCTCCCTAAACTCAGTTCACATCCCTCAACTTACCTACCTCACATCACTTCCATCACCTCCTTCACATCACCTCCCACACCTAACCTCACACCCATCAACTCACCTCACCTCCATCCCCTCACCACCCTCACCTCCCTCACCCCAACTATATACCTCAGCTCCCTCACAAGTCACCTACCACACCTAACCTCACCTCTCCTCCTGTACCTCAACTCACCTCATCTCCCTCACCTCACCTCACTCACCTCATCACCCTAACCTAACTCAACTCACCTGCATCACGTCACCTTCTTCACGTCATCTCCTTCTCCTCATCTGCTTCACATCCCTCAACACATCTCCCTCACGTCATCTCAACCCCCCTTACCTCACCTCCCTCTTCTCACCTCCCTCCCTCCCTCACCTCACCTCCCTCCCTCCCTCAACCCACTCACAGGGCCTCCCTCACTTTACCTCACCTCCCTTACCTCACATCGCTCACCTCACCTCCCTCACGTCCCTCACATTAACTCCCTCATCTCACCTCCATCACATCACTCACCTCATTTCCCACACTTCACCTCACTTCCATCACCTCACCATCCTCACCTCCCTCACTTCTCCACCCTCCCCTCCCCTCCCTCAATCCCTCATCTCACCTGAGCGCCCTAACATCACCTCACCACCCTCAAATCACCTCATCTCCCTCACTTCACCTCCATCACCTCCCACAGCTCTCCTCACCTTCCTAGCCTAACCTCACCTCCCTCACCTCACCTCAGGTCCATCACCTCACCTACCTAACCTCACATTCCTCACCTGCCACATATCACCTCCCTCAACTGAATTCCCTCACATCCGTCACCTCACCTCACTTCCCTCACCTCACCTCCCTCACTTCCCTCACCTCACCTCCCTCACCTCTCTCACCTCACCTCCTTTATCTCCCTCACTTCATGTCCCTCACCTCACATCCCTCACATCCGTTATATCACCTCACTAACCGCCCTTCCCTCACCTACTTCCATTCAAATCCCTCACCTCCCTCATCTCATCTCCCTCTCCTCTCTCACCTCAAATCCCTCACCTCACCTCACCTCCTTCACCTCATCTCACATCCCTCACCTCTCCTCCCTCACATACCTTAACTCGTGTTCCTCTCCTCCCTCACCTCATCTCCCTCACTTCACCTCACCTACCTCACATCACTTCAACTCCCTCAGCTCACCTCACCTCCCTCACCTCACCTCCCTCACGTCACCTCACTCACCTCCCTCACCTCAACTCAAATCCCTCAGATCACCTCAGCACACTCAGCTCACCTCACCACCCTCATCTTACCTCCCTCACCTTCCTCAACTCTCCTCCCACACCTCACAAAACCTCCCTCACCTCACATCACCTCCCTCACCTCACCTCCCTCACCTCACACCCTCACCTCCCTCACCTCACCTCATATTCCTCACGTCACCTCACCTCCCTCACGTCACCTCACATCCCTCACCTCACCTCTGTCACCACCTTCGCCTCACCTGTCCCCCCTCAACTCACCTCACTTCTCTCGCATCACCTACCTCACCCAAATCACCTCACCTCCCTCACATACCTCACCTCACCTCCCTCACCTCACCTCCATCACCTCATCACACATCCCTCACATACCTCACCTCACCTCCCTCACATACCTTAACTCACGTCCCTCACCTCCCTCACCTCATCTCCCTCACTTAACCTCACCTCCCCCACATCACCTCAACTCCCTCAGCTCACCTAACCTCCCTCACCTCACCTCCCTCACCTCACCTCAACTCCCTCAGATCACCTCACCACACTCAGCTCACCTCACCTCACTCACCTCTCCTACGTTATCTCCCACACCTCTCCTCACATACCTAACCTCACATCGCATCCCTCACCTCCATCACCCCCTTCACCTCACCTGTCCCCCCTCACCTCACCTCACTTGTCTCGCATCACCTACTTCACCTCGCTCACCTCACCTCCCTCACCTCACATCACCTCACCTCCCTCACCTCACCTCCCTCATCACTTTCACTTCCCTCACCTCATTTCCCTCACTTCGCTCACCTCAACTCCCTCACATCACCTCTCCTCCCTCACCTCACCTCACCTACCTCACCTCAACTTCCTCACCTCCCACACCTCTCACCACCTCCCTAAACTCATTTCACCTCCCTCAGCTTACCTCCCTCACTTCCCTCCACTCACCTCCATCACATCCTTCAGCTCACCTCCCACACCTCTCCTCACCTCCATCAGCTCACCTCACCTCCATCCCCTCACTTCCCTCACTGCCCTCCATTCACCTACATCACGTACCTCACCTCACCTCCCTCACAACTCACCTACCTCAACTGACCTCACCTTTCCTCCCGTACCTCAACTCACCTCACCTCCCTCATATCACCTCTCTCACCTAATCACGCTAACCTACATCAAGTCACCTGCATCACCTCACCTCATCTTCCTCACTTCATCTCCCTCTCTTCACAACCTTCACCTCCCTCACCTCACCTCACTCACGTCACCTCACCTCCCTTAATTCACCTCCCTGTTCTCAACTCCCTCCCTCCCTCAACCCATTCACCTAACCTCCCTCACCTCACCTCACCTCCGTCACGTTACTTCAACTCCCTCACCTCACCTCTCTCATCTCCCACACGTCTCCTCATATCCAACATGTGTCCTCACCTCCCTCATTTCCATCACCTCACCTCACTCACCTCACCTCACCTCCCTCACCTCACCTCCCTCAGCTCACCTCTCTCACCTCACTCACATCACTTTCCTCACCTCACCTACCTCACCTCTTTCACCTCACCTCTGTCACATCACCTCTCTTCCCTCAACTCTCCTCAATTCCTTCATATAACCTCCCCCTCCTCACTCACCTCACCTCCCTGTACTCACCTCACCACCCTCACATCCCAGCCCTTCGCTCCCTTTCTTCACCTCCCTCACGTCACCTCACTCACCTCCCTACTTCCCTCACCACATCACACTCATCTCACCTCTCCACCCTCACTTCACCTCAGCTCCCTCATCTCACCTCCCTCACCTCACCCCTTTCACCTCCGTCACCTACCTCACCTCCCTCACCTCACTTCACTAAGCTCCCACACCTCACCTCTCTCACCTCCCACACTTCACCTCACCTCCCTCACCTCTCCTCACCTACGTCACCTCATCTCCCTCACCTCCCTCACCTCACCTCCTTCAACTCACCTCCCTCACCTCCCTTACTAACCTCCCCACCTCAAATCCCTCACCCCCCTCCCCTCACTTCCCACATCTCCCCCTACTCACCTCCCTCACCTCCCTCAACTCATGTTCCTCATCTCACGTCCCTCACCTCCCTCACCTCACCTCCCTCAGCTCCCTCCACTCACCACCCTCACCTTCCTCACCACACTTCCCTGACCTCTCTCACCTAACGTCCCTCACCTTCCTGACTTTACCTCACTCAATTCCCTCACCTCACCTCAACTCCCTCACATCACCTCACCTCCCTCACGTCACCTCACCTCCCTCACCTCAACTCCCTCTCCTCCCTAACCTCTCCACCCCTCACTTACATCACCTCACCTCACTTCCCTCAACTTACTTCCCTCAACTCCCTCAACACTCCTCCCTCACCTCACCTCACCACACCTCCTTCACCTCACCTCCCTCACCTCCCTCACGACTCCTAACCTCCAACACGTGTCCTCAATCCCTCACCTCACCTTACCTCCCTCACCTCCCTCCCCTCACTTACTTCCATTCAACTCCCACACCTCCCTCATCTCAACTCCCTCTCCTCTCTCACTTCAACTCCCTCACCTCACCTCACCATCGTAACCTCACCTCACATCCATCACAGCACCTCACCTTCCTCATCTCACCTTACCTCACTCACCTCAACTCCCTCACCTCCAACTCTTCTCCTCTCCTCCCTCACCTCATCTCACATCCCTCACCTCACCACCCTCACCTCCCTCACCTCACTTTGCTAAGCTCCCACACCTCACCTCTCTCACCTCCCACACCTCACCTCACCTCTCACACCTCACCTCACCTACGTCACCTCACCTCCCTCACCTCCCTTACCTCACCTCCCTCACCTCAAATCCCTCCCCTCCCTCCCCTCACCTCCCACATCTCCCTCTACTCACCTCCCTCACCTCCCTCACCACACCTCCCTTACCTCTCTCACCTCACATCACTCACCTCCCTAACTTTACCTCACTCACGTCCCTCACCTGACCTCAACTCCCTCACATCACCTCACATCCCTCACGTCACCACACCTACCTCACCTCAACTCCCTCACCTCCCAAACCTCTCCACCCCTCACTTACATCACCTCACCTCACTTCCCTCAACTTACCTCCCTCAAATCCCTCAACTCTCCTCCCTCATCTCACCTCTCCACACCTCCTTCACCTCACCTCCCTCACATCCTTCGTGACTCCTAACCTCCAACACGTGTCCACACCTCCATAACCTCCCTCACCTCACCTCCCTCTCAACTCACCTACCTGACCTCACCTCACCTCTACTACCGTACTTCAACTCACCTCACCTCCCTCACCTCACCTCTCTCACCTAATCACCCTTACCTACCTCAGCTCACCTGCATCCCCTCACCTCAACTTCCACACCTCATCTCCCTCTCTTCACAACCTTCACCTCCCTCACGTCACCACCCACACATCACCCCACCTCCCTTAACTCACCTCCCTATTCTCACCTCCCTCCCTACCTCAGCTCAACTCCCTCCCTCCCTCAACCTACTCTCCTAACCTCCCTCACCTCACCTCACCTCCCTCACGTTACCTCACCTCCCTCACCTCACATCACTCAGCTCACCTCCCTATCGTCCCTCACATTACCTCCCTCACCTCACCTCCCTCACATCACTAACCTCACCTTCCAGACCTCACCTCACCTCCCTCACCTCACCTCACTTCCGTTTCCTCACCGTCCTCACCTCTGTCACTTCTCCACCCTCAACTAACCTCCTTCAGGTCCCTCATCTCTTCTCAACTCCCTAATATCACCTCACGTCCCTCAACTCACCTCACCTCTCTAATTCACCTCCGTCACCTGCCACATCTCTCCTCGCCTCAGTAACCTCACCTCACCTATCTCACCTCACATTCCTCACCTCACCTCCCTCACCTCACTTTCCTCACCTGCCATATATCACCTCCCTCAACTCACGTCCCTCACGTCTGTCCCCTCACTTCGCTCACCTCACTTCTCCAACCTCACCTCACCTGATTTCCCTCACCTAACTTCCCTCACCTCCCTCACCTCACCTCCCTCACCTCACGTCACCTCTGTCACCTCACCTCCCTCACGTCTCCTCACCTCCAACACGTGTCCTCACCTCCCTCACTTCCATCACATCACCTCTCTCACCTCACCTCCCTCACATCACCTTCCTCACCTCATCTCCATCTCCTCTTTCACCTCACCTCCGTCACATCACCTCTCTTCCCTCAACTCAACTCAACTTCCTCATATCACCTCCCTCTCCTCACTGAAATCACATCCCTGTCCTCACCTCACCTCCCTCACCTCCCCTCCCTCTGCTCCCATTCTTCACCTCCCTCACATCACTTCCCTCACCTCATCTCCCTCACCTCCCTACTTCTCTCACCTAATCACACTCACCTCACCTCAACTCACTCATCTCACATCCCTCACCTCACTCCCTTCACCTCCCTAACCTCAACTCAGGTCCCTCATCTCACCTCCCTCACCTCACCTCACCTCATTCACCTCTCCCCCATTATCTCCCACACCTCTCCTCACCTACCAAACCCCACCTCACATTCCTCTCCTCAACTGCATCACCTCCCTTACCTCACCTGTCCCCCGTCACCTCACCTCACTTCTCTCGCATCACCTCCCTCACCTCCCTCACCTCACCTCACTCACCTCAACTCACCTCCCTCATCTCACCTCCCTCACCTGACATCCCTCACCTCTCTCACCTCAACTCCCTCACGCCCCTCACATCATTTCCCTCACTTCCCGCACGTCACCTCACCTCCCTCATATCACCTCACCACACCTCCCTCACCTCACCTCCTCACCTTCCTCCACTCACCTCCTTCACTTCCCACACCGCATTTCCCTCACTTCCCTCCCCTCAGCTCAACTCCCTCACATCAACTCACCTCTCTCACCTCACCTCACCTCCCTCTCCTCACCTTCCTCACCTCCCACACCTCTCCTCACCTCCATCAACGCATCTCACCTCCATCCACTCACATCCCTCACCTCACCTACCTCACGTACCTCACCTCACCTCCCTCACAACTCACCTACCGCACCTCACCTCACATCTCCTCTTGCACCTCAACTTACCTCAGCTCCGTCACCTCAACTCCCTCACGTCATCACCGTAACCTGCCTCAACTCACCTGCATCACCTCACCTCACCTTCCTCACCTCATCTCCCTCACTTCACCTCCTTCATCTCCCTCACATCACCTCTCTCACCCCACTTTCCCCATCTGCCACATATCACCTCCCTCACCTCACGTACCTCACCTCCGTCACCTCACCTCGCTCAACTCACCTCTACAACCACCTCTTACCTGAATTCCCTCACCTCACCTCCCTAACCTCCCTCATCTCACCTCCCTCATCTCCCTCATTTCATGTCCCTCACCTCACCTCCCTCACCTCCCTCATGACTCCTAACCTCCAACACGTGTCCTGACTTCCCTCACCTCACCTTATCTCCCTCACCTCCCTTCCCTCACCTACTTCCATTCAACTCCCTCACCTCCCACATCTCAACTCCCTCTCCTCTCTCACCTCAACTCCCTCACCTCACATCACTTTCCGTCACCTCACCTCACGTCACTCACAGCACTTCACCTCCCTCATCTCACCCTTACTTCACTCACCTCAACTTCCTCACCTCCCACTCTTCTCCTCACCTCCCTCACCTCACCTCACGTCCCTCACCTCACTTCGCAAAAACCCCACACCTCACCTCTCTCACCTCCCACACCTCACCTCACCTACATCAACTCACCTCACCTACATCACCTCACCGCCCTCACCTCCCTCACCTCCCCTGCTTCACCTCACCTCCCTCATCTCCTTTACCTCACCTCCCTCACCTCAAATCACTCACTTCCCTCCCCTCACCTCCCACATATCCCTCTACTCACCTCCCTCACTTCCCTCAACTCATGGTCCTCATCTCACCACCCTCACCTCCCTCACCTCAAATCCCTCACCTCACCTCTCTCAGCTCCCTCCACTAACCTCCCTCACCTCCCACACCACACCTCCCTTACCTCTCTCACCTCACATCACTCACCTCCCTGACTTTACCTCACTCACCTCCCTCACCTCACCTCAACTCCCTCACATCACCTCACCTCCCTCACCTCAACTCCCTCACCTCCCAGACCTCTCCACCCCTCCCTTACATCACCTCACCTCACTTCCCTCAACTTACCTCCCTCAACTCCCTCAACTCTCCTCCCTCACATGACCTCACCACACCTCCTTCACCTCACCTCCCTCACCTCCCTCATGACTCTTAACCTCCAACATGTGTCCTTACCTCCCTCACATCCATCACCTCACATTACACATCTCACTTCCCCTCCCTCACCTCACCTCCCTCCCCTCACTTCCCTCACCTCCCTCACATAACCTTCCCCACCTCACCTCCCTCACCTCACCTTTACCTCTCTCACCTCAACTCACACACCTCCCTAACCTCATTTCCCTCACTTCCCTCACCTCACCTCCCTCACCTCACATCCCTCACCTCCCTCCACTCACCACCCTCACCTCCCACACCTCATTTCACTCACTTCCCTCACCTCACCACAACTCCCTCACAAACCATCACCTCCCTCACCTCACCTCTTTCACCTCAACTTCCTCACATCCCACACCTCTCATCACCTCCCTAAACTCAGTTCTCATCCCTCAAATTACCTCCCTCACATCACCTTCCTCACCTCCTTCACCTCACCTCCCATACCTCACCTCACACCCATCAAGTCACCTCACCTCCATCCCCTCACCTCCCTCACCTCCCTCACCTCACCTCTCTCACCTAATCACCCTAACCTACCTGAACTCACCTGCATCACCTCACCTCACCTTCTTCATGTCATCTCCCTCACCTCATCTCCTTCACATCCCTCACCACATCTCCCTCACGTCACCTCACCTCCCTTACCTCACCTCCCTCTTCTATCCTCCCTCCCTCCCTCACCTCACCACCATCCCTCCCTCAATACACTCACTTGGCCTCCCTCACCTCACCTCACCTCCCTCACGTTACCTCACCTCCCTTACCTCACATCGCACCTCCCTCACGTACCTCACATTACCTCCCTCATCTCACCTCCATCACATCACTCACCTCACTTCCCACACCTCACCTCACTTCCGTCACCTCACCTTCCTCACCTCTTTCACTTCTCCACCCTCACCTCCCTCATCTCACCTCCCTCACCTCTCCTCACCTCCGTCACCTCCCCTTCCTCACCTCACTTTCTTCACCTGCCACATATCACCTCCCACACCTGACTTCCCTCACATCCATCACCTCACCTCACTCAACTCACCTCTCCAAGCTCACCACACCTGACTTCCCTCACCTCATCACCCTCACTTCCCTCACCTCACCTCCCTCACCAACCTCACCTCACCTCCCTCATCTCCCTCACTTCATGTCCCTCACCTCACATCCCTCACCTCCCTTATATCACCTCCCTCACCTCACCTTACCTCCCTAAACTCCCTTCCCTCACCTACTTCCATTATACTCCCTCACCTCCCCCATCTCAACTCCCTCTCCTCTCTCACCTCAACTCGTTCACCTTACCTCACCTCCATCACCTCACCTCATGCCCCACACAGCACCTTGCCTCCCTCACGTCACCTCACCTCCCTCACCTCAAATCCCTCACCTCCCAAATCTCTCCTCCCCTCACTTACATCACCTCACCTCACTTCCCTCAACTTACCTCCCTCAACTTCCTCAACTCTCCTCCCTCACCTCACCACACCTCCTTCACCTCACCTCCCTCACCTCCCTCATGACTCCTAACCTCCAACACATGTCCTCACCTCCCTCACCTCACCTCCCTCATCTCACCTCACCTCTCTCATCTCACCTCCTTCACCTCACTTCCCTCACTACACCTCCCTCACCTCCCTCACATAACCTTCCCCACCTCACCTCCCTCACCTCTCTAACCTCACCACTCTCACCTCACCTTTACCTGTCTCACCTCAACTCACTCACCTCCCTCACCTCATCTCCCTTACTTCCCTCACCTCACCTCAACTCCCTCACAAGCCATCACCTCCCTCACCTCACCTCTTTCAACTCACCTTCCTCACATCCCACACCTCACATCACCTCCCTAAACTCAGTTAACATCCCTCAACTTACCTCCATCACATCACCTCCCTCACCTCCTGCACCTCACCTCCCACACCTCACCTCACACGCATCAATTCACCTCACCTCCAACCCCTCACCTCCCTCACTTCCTTCACTTCACCTACCTCATGAACCACACCTCTCCTCCCTCACAAGTCACCTACCTCACCTCACCTCACCTCTCCTCCCATACCTCAACTCACCTCATCTCTCTCACCTCAAGTCCCTAACCTCATCACCCTAACCTACCTCTCCTCACTTACCTAACCTCACCTCACATCCCTCACCTCAATTCCATCACCTCCTTCACCTCACCTGTCCTCCCTCATCTCACCTCACTTCTCTCGCATCAACTTCCTCACCTCACTCACCTCACCTCCCTCACCTAAATCACCTCACCACCCACACCTTACCTCCCTCACCTTCCTCAATGCTCCTCCCACACCTCACATAACCTCCCTCACCTCACATCACCTCCCTCACCTCACCTCCCTCTCCTCACCCCCCTCACCACCCTCACCTCACCTCATATCCTTCACATCACCTCACCTCCCTCACCTCAACTCCCTCACCTCCCTCACCTCACCTAAACTCCCTCAGATCACCTCACCACACTCAGCTCACCTCACCACCCTCACCTTACCTCCCTCACCTGCCTCAACTCTCCTCCCTCACTTCACATCACCTCTCTCACCTCACATCACCTCCCTCACCTCACCTCCTTCACCACCCTCACCTCAACCCTCACCTCCCTCATCTCACCTCACATCCCTCACGTCACCTCATCTCCCTCACCTCACTTCACCTCACTCACCTCTCCTCCGTTATCTCCCACACCTCTCCTCACCTACCAAACCTCACCTCACATCCCTCACCTCAACTCTGTCACCTCCTTCACCTCACCTGTTCCCCCTCACCTCACCTCACTTCTGTCGTATCACCTATCTCACCTCACTCACCTCACCTCACTCACATAAATCACCTCACCACCCTCACATAACTCACCTCACCTCCTCACCTCAAAACCCTATCCTCACCTCACCTCCCTCAGCTCCTTCACCTCACCTCCCTCACCCTTCACTTCCCTCACCTCATTTCCCTCACTTCCCTCACATCACCTCAACTCCCTCATATCTCCTCACCTCCCTCACCTTTCCTCACCTACCTCACCTCACCTTCCTCACATCTCACACCTCTCATCACCTCCCTAAACTCACTTCACCTCCCTCAACTTACCTCACTCTCTTCCCTCACCTCACCTCCCTCACATCCTTCAGCTCACCTCCCACACCTCTCCTCACCTCCATCAACTCACCTCACCTCCATCCCCTCACCTCCCTCAATGCCCTCCATTCACCTACATCACATACCTCACCTTACCTCCCTCAAAACTCACCTACCTCATCTCACCTCACCCCTCCTCCTGTACCTCAACTCACCTCAACACCCTCACCTCACCTCTCTCACCTAATCACCCTTACCTATCTCAACTCACCTCCTTCACCTCACCTCCCTCACCTCCCTTACCTCACCTCCCTCACTTCAAATCCCTCACCTCCCTCCCCTCACCTCCCACATCTCCCTCTACTCACCTCCCTCACATCACTCAACCCATGTTCCTCATCTTACATCCCTCACCTCCCTCACCTCACCTCCCTCTGCTCCCTCCAGTCACCTCCCTCACCTCCCTCACCATACCTCCCTTACCTCTCTCACCTCACGTCACTCACCTCCCTGACATTAGCGCACACATCTCCCTCACCTCACCTCAACGCCCTCACATACCCTCACCTCCCTCAGGTCACCTCACCTCCCTCACCTCAACTGCCTCACCTCCCAAACCTCTCCACCCATCACTTACATCACCTCCCCTCACTTCCCTCAACTTACCTCCCTCAAATACCTCAACTCTCCTCCCTCAACTCACCTCACCACAGCCACTTCACCTCACCTCCCTAATGACTCCTAACCTCCAACACGTGTCCTCACCTCCCTCCTCTCACCTCCCTCATCTCACCTCACCTCCCTCACCTCACCTCCCTCACCTAACCTCCCTCACTTCACCTCCCTCACCTCCCTCACATAACCTTCCCACCTCACCTCTCTCACTTCACCACTCTCACCTCACCTTTACCTCACTCACCTCAACTCACTCACCTCCCTCACCTCATTTCCCTCACTTCCCTCACCTCAACTCAACTCCCTCACAAACCATCACCTCCCTCACCTCACCTCTTTAACCTCACCTTCCTCACATCCCACACCTCTCTTCTCCTCCCTAAACTCAGTTCACATCTCTCAACTTACCTCCGTCACATCACCTCCCTCACCTCCTTCACCTCACCTCCCACACCTCACCTCACATGCACCAACTCACCTCACCTCCATCCCTTCATCTCCCTCACATCCGTCACCTCACCCACTTCATGTACCTCACCTCACCTCCCTCGCAAGTCACTTACCTCTCCTCACCTCACCTCTCCTCCCGTACCTCAACTCATCTCACCTCCCTCACCTAACCTCCCTCACGTCCCTCACATTACCTCCCTCATCTCACCTCCATCACATCACTCACCTCACTTCCCACACCTCACCTCACTTCTTTCACCTCACCGTCCTCTCCTCCCTCACTTCTCCACCCTCACCTCCCCTCCCTCAAGCCCTCATCTCACCTCAGAGCCCTAACATCACCTCACCGCCCTCAACTCACCTCACCACCCTCACTTCACCTCCATCACCTCCCGCACATCTCCTCACCTCCCTAGCCTAACCTCACCTCCCTCACCTCACCTCCCTCACCTCACCTCACCTCCGTCACCTCAATTACCTCACCTCACTTTCCTCACCTGCCAAATATCACCTCCCTCACCTGACATCCCTCACATCCATCACCTCACCTCGCTCAACTCACCTCTCCAAACTCACCTCACCTGACTTCCCTCACCTCACCTCCATCACCTCCCTCACCTCACCTCCCTCATCTCCCTCACTTCATGTCCCTCACCTCACATCCCTCTCCTCCCTTATATCTCCTCCTTCAAATCCCTTCCCTCCCCTATTTCCTTTCAAATCCCTCACCTCCCTCATCTCATCTCCTTCTCCTCTCTCACCTCAACTCCCTCACCTCCATCAACTCATCTCACATCCCTCACATCCCTCACCTCACCTCCGTCACTTACCTTAACTCACATCCCTCAACTCCCTCACCTCATCTTCCTCACCTCACCTCACCTCCCTCACCTCAACTCAACTCCCTCAGATCATGTCACCACACTCAGCTCACCTCACCTTTCCTACCTCACCTTCCTCAACTCTCTTCCCTCACCTCACATCACCTCCCTCACCTCACCTCACCTCCCTCACCTCACCTCATATCCCTCACCTCATATCCATCACCTCCTTCGCCTCACCTATCCCCCCTCACCTCACCTCACTTCTCTTGCATCACCTACCTCACCTCGCTCACCTCACCTCCCTCACCTAAATCCCCTCACGTCCCTCAAATCACCTCTCTCTCCTCACCTCACCACCCTCACCTCACCTCACCTCCCTCACCTCACCTCCCTCACCTCACCTCCCTCAACTGACATCCCTCACCTCTGTCACCTCAATTCCCTCACCTTCCTCACCTCATTTACATCACCTCCCGCACGTCACCTCACCTTCCTCATATCACTCACCTCACCTCCCTCACCTCACTTCCCTCACCTCCCTCCACTCACCTCCTTTACCTCCCTCATCTCAGCTCAACTCCCTGACGTCAACTCACCTCCCTCACCTCACCTCACCTCCCTCTCCTCACATTCCTCACCTCCCACACCTCTGCTCACCTCCATCAACTCATCTCACCTCCATCCCCTCACATCCCTCACCTCACCTCCCTCACAACTCACTGACCGCACCTCACCTCACATCTCCTCCCGCACCTCAACTCACCTCAGCTCCCTCAACACACCTCTCCAACCTCATCTCACGTGACTTCCCTCACCTCACCTCCCTCACCTCCCTCACTTCATCTCCATAATCACCCTCACTTCATGTCCCTCACCTCACATCCCTCACCTCCCTTATATCACCTCCCTCACCTCACCTTGCCTCCCTAACCTCCCTTCCCTCACCCACTTCCATTCAACTCCCACACCTCCCTCATCTCAACTCCCTCTCCTCTATCACCTCAACTCCCTCACCTCCGTCACCTCACCTCACGTCCCTCACAGCATCTCACCTCCCTCATCTCACCTTACCTCACTCACCTCAACTCCCTCACCTCCCTCACCTCACCTCCTTCACCTCACCTCCTCATGTCACCTCCCTCACCTCACTTCCCTAAGCTCCCACACCTCACCTCACCTCCCTCACCTCACCTCACCTACATCACCTCAACTCCTTCATCTGCCTCACCTCATCTCCTTCACCTCATCTCCTCACCTCTCTCACCTCACCTCCTTCACCTCACCTCCCTTACCTAACCTCCCTTACCTAACCTCCCTCACCTCAAATCCCTCACCTCCTTCCACTCATCTGCCACATCTCCCTCTACTCACTCCCCTCACCTCCCTCAACTCACTTTCCTCATCTCATGTCCCTCACCTCATCCCCTTCACCTCCCTCACCTCACCTCCCTCACCTGACATCCCTCACCTCTGTCACCTCACTTCCCTCACCTCCCTCCACTCACCTCACGTACTGCCCTCACCTCAGCTCAACTCCCTCACATCAACTCACCTCCCTCACCTCATCTCACCTCCCTCTCCTCACCTTCCTCACCTCCCACAACTCTGCTCACCTCCATCAACTCATCACACCTCTATCCCCTCACATTCCTCACCTCACCTACCTCTCGTACCTCACCTCAACTCCCTCACAACTCAACTACCGCACCTCAACTCACATCTCCTCCCACAACTCAACTCACCTCAGCTCCCTCAACTCACCTCCCTCACGTCATCACCGTAACCTACCTCAACTCACCTGCATCACCTCACCTCACCTTCCTCACCTCATCTCCCTCACTTCACCTCCTACACCTCCCTCACATCACCTCCCTAACCTCACTTTCCTCATCTGCCACATATCACGTAACTCACATCACGTCCCTCACCTCCATCACCTCACCTCGCTGAACTCACCTCTCCAACCTCATCTCACCTGACTTCCCTCACCTCACCTCCCTCACCTCCCTCACCTCACCTCCCTCACCTCCCTCACTTCATCTCCATCATCATCCTCACCTCATGTCCCTCACCTCACATCCCTCACCTCCCTTATATCACCTCCATTACCTCACCTTACCTCCCTAAACTCACTTCCCTCACCTACTTCCATTCAACTCTCTCACCTCCCTCATCTCAACTCCCTCACCTCTCTCACCTCAACCCCCTCACCTCACCTTACCTCCGTCACATCACCTCATGTCCCTCACAGCACCTCACCTCACTCATCTCACCTTACCTCACTCAATTCAAATCCCTCACCTCCCACTTTTCTCCTCACCTCACCTCCCTCAACTACTTCCATTCAACTCCCTCACCTCACTTACCTAAGCTCCCACACCTCAACTCTCTCACCTCCCACACCTCACCTCACCTCCCTCACCTCACCTCACCTACATCACCTCAACTCCCTCACCTCCCTCACCTCACCTCCTTCACCTCACCTCCCTCACCTCCCTCACCTCACCTCCTTCACCTCACCTCCCTCACTTACCTTACCTGACCTCCCTCACCTCAAATCCCTCTCCTCCCTCCACTAACCTCCCACATCTCCCTCTACTCACTTCCCTCACCTCCCTCAACACAGATTCCTCATCTCACGTCCCTCACCTCCCTCACCTCACCTCCCTCAGCTCCCTCCACTCACCTCCATCACCTCCCTCACCACACCTCCCTTACTTCTCTCACCTCACGTCGCTCCCCTCCCTGACTTTACCTCACTCACCTCCCTCACCTCACCTCAAAACCCTCACATCATCTCACCTCCCTCACATCACCTCACCTCCCTCTCCTCAACTCCCTCACCTCCCAAACCTCTCCACCCCTCACTTACATCACCTCACTTCACTGCCCTCAACTTACCTCCCTCAACTCCCTCAACTCTCCTACCTCACCTCACCTCACCACACCACTTTCACCTCACCTCCCTCACAACTCCTAACCTCCATCACGTGTCCTTACCTCCCTCACCTCCCTCACCTCACCTCCCTCATCTCACCTCACCTCCCTCACTTCACCTTCCTCACCTCCCTCACATAACCTTCCCCACCTCACCTCCCTCACCTCTCTCACTTCACCTCTCGCACCTCACCTTTACCTCTCTCACCTCAACACACTCACCTCCCTCACCTCATTTCCCTCACTTCCCTCACCTTACCTCACTCACCTCACAACCCTCACCTCCTTCCACTCTCCACCCTCACCTCCCTCACCTCATTTCCCTCATCTCACCTCAAATTCCTCACAAACCATCACCTCCCTCACCTCACCTCTTTCACCTCACGTTCCTCACATCCCACACCTCTCATCACCTCCCTAAACTCAGTTCACATCCCTCAACTTACCTGCCTCACATCACCTCCCTCACGTCCTTCACCTCAACTCCCACACCTCACCTCACACACATTAACTCAACTCACCTCCAGCCCCTCACTTCCCTCAACTCCCTCACCTCACCTACCTCATGAACCTCAAGTCAGCTCCCTCAAAAGTCACCTCCTTCACCTCACATCACCTCACCTCCCTCACCTCCCTTCCCTCACTTCCCTCACATCACCTCACCTCACCTCACATCCCTCACCTCATTTCCCTCACCTCCCTCACATCACCTCATCTCCCTCACTTCACTTAACCTACCTCACCTCACCTTCCTCACCTCCCACACCTCTCACCACCTTCCTAAATTCACTTCACCTCCCTCAACTTACCTCCCTCACTTCCCTCACCTCACCTCCCTCACATACTTCAGCTCACTTCCCACACCTCTCCTCACCTATATCAACTCACCTCACCTCCATCCCCTCACCTTCCTCACTGCCCTCCATTCACCTACATCACGTACCTCACCTCACCTCCCTCACAACTCACCTACCTCACCTCACCCCTCCTCCCGTACCTCAACTCACCTCACCTCCCTCACCTCACCTCTCTCACCAAATCACCCTAACCTACCTCAACTCACCTCCTTCACCTCACCTCCCTCACCTCCCTTACGTCACCTCCCTCACGTCAAATCCCTCACCTCCCTCCCCTCACCTCCCACATCTCCCCCTACTCACCTCCCTCACATCCCTAAACTCATATTCCTCATCTTACCTCCCACACCTCCCTCAACTCACCTCCCTCAGATCCCTCCACTCACCTCCCTCACCATACCTCCCTTACCTCTCTCATCTCACGTCACTGACCTCCCTGACATTACCTCAGACATCTCCCTCAACTCACCTCAACTCCCTCACATTACCTCACCTCACTCAGGTCACCTCACCTCTCTCACCTCAACTCCCTCACCTCCCAAACCTCTCCACCCCTCACTTACATCACCTCCCCTCATTTCGCTCAACTTACCACCCTCAGTCCCTCAACTCACCTCTCTCAACTCACCTCACCACAGCCACTTCACCTCACCTTCCTCACCTCCCTAATGACTCCTAACCTCCAACACGTGTCCTCACCTCCGTCAGCACACCTCCCTCATCTCACCTCACATCACTCACCTCACCTCCCTCACTTCACCTCCCTCACCTCCCTCACATAACCTTCCCCACCTCACCTCCCTTACCTCTCTCACTTCACCACTCTCACCTCACCTTTACCTCACTCACCTCAACTCACTCACCTCCCTCACCTCATTTCCCTCACTTCCCTCACCTCACCTCCCTCACCTCACATCCCTCACCTCCCTCCACTCACGACCTTCACCTCCCTCACCTCATTTCCCTCACTTCCCTCACCTCACCTCAAATCCCTCACAAACCATCACCTCCCTCACCTCACCTCTTTCACCTCACCTTCCTCACATCCCACACCTCTCATCTCCTCCCTAAACTCAGTTCACATCCCTCAACTTACCTCCATAACAAAACCTCCCTCACCTCCTTCACCTCACCTCCCACACCTCACCTCACACGCATCAACTCACCTCACTTCCATCCCCTCACCCTCCTCACATCCCTCAACTTACCTCCATAACAAAACCTCCCTCACCTCCTTCACCTCACCTCCCACACCTCACCTCACACGCATCAACTCACCTCACTTCCATCCCCTCACCTTCCTCACATCCCTCACCTCACCCACCTCATGCACCTCACCTCACCCCCCTCACAAACCACCTACCTCTCCTCACCTCACCTCTCCTCCTGTACCTCAACTCACCTCACCTCCCTCACCTCACCTCCCTCACCTCATCACCCTAACCTACCACAACTCCCCTGCATCACCTCACATCACCTTCTTCACGTCATCTCCCTCACCTCATCTCCTTCACATCCCTCACCACATCTCCCTCACGTCACCTCACCTCCCTTACCTCACCTCCCTCTTCTCACCTCCCTCCCTCCCTCACCTCACCTCCCTCCCTCCCTCAACCCACTCACATGGCCTCCCTCACCTCACCTCACCTCCATCACGTCCCTCACATTACCTCCCTCATCTCACCTCCATCACATCACTCACCTCACTTCCCACACCTCACCTCACTTCCGTCACCTCACCGTCTTCTCCTCCCTCGGTTCTCCACCCTCACCACCCCTCCCTCAATCCCTCTATTCACCTCAGAGCCCTAACATCACCTCATCGCCCTCAACTCACCTCACCACCCTCACTTCACCTCCATCACCTCCCAAACCTCTCCTCACCTCCCTAGCCTAACTTCACCTCACTCACCTCACCTCCCTCACCTCACCTCACCTCCGTCACCTCACCTCCCTGAGCTTCCTCACGTCTCCTCACAAACATGTGTCCTCACCTCCCTCACTCCCGTCACCTCACCTCCTTCACCTCACATCACCTCCTTCACCTCAGCTCACCTCACCTCCCTCACCTCACCTCTCTCACCTCACCTCCCTCACATCACTTTCCTCACCTCACCTCCCTCACCTCTTTCACCTCACCTCCGTCACATCACCTCTCTTCCCTCAACTCACCTCAACTCCATCATATCACCTCCCTTTCCTCACTCAACTCACCTCCCTGTCCTCACCTCATCTCCTTCACCTCCCCACCCTCCACTCTCATTCTTCACCTCCCTCACATCACTTCCCTGACCTCACCTCCCTCACCTCCCTTCTTCCATCACCTCATCACACTCACCTCACCTCTCCATCCCCACCTCACCTTAACTCCCTCATCTCACCTCCCTCACACTCACCCCCTTCACCTCCCTCACCTCAAATCACCTCCTTCACCTCACCTCACCTCCCTCACCTCACCTCATTCACATCTCTCCTGCTATTTCCCACACCTCTCCTCACCTACCAAACCTCACCTCACATCCCTCTCCTCAACTCCGTCACCTCCCTCACCTCACCTGTCCCCCCTCACCTCACCTCACTTCTCTCGCATCACCTCCCTCACCTCGCTCACCTCACCTCCCTCACCTAACTCACGTCACCTTCCTCACATACTTCACCTCACATCCCTCACCTCACGCCACTCACCTCAACTCACCTCCCTGACCTCAACTCCCTCACCTGACATCCCTCACCTCTTTCACCTCAACTCCCTCACCTCCCTCACCTCATTTCCCTCACTTCCCTCACGTCACCTCACCTCGCTCATATCACCTCACCTCACCTCCTTCACCTCACCTCCCTCCACTCACCTCATTCACCTCCCTCACCTCATTTCCCTCACTTCCCTCACCTCAGTTCAACTACCTCACATCACCTCATCTCCGTCACCTCACCTCACCTCCCACACCTCTCCTCACCTCCATCAACTCATCTCACCTCCATCCCCTCACATCCCTCAACTCACGTACCTCATGTACCTCACCTCACCTCCTTCAGAACTCACCTACCGCACCTCACCTCACATCTCCTCCCACACCCCAACTCACCTCAGCTCCCTCTCCTCACCTCTCTCACGTCATCACTGTAACCTACCTCAACTCACCTGCATCACCTCAACTCACCTTCCTCACCCCATCAACCTCACTTCACCTCCCTCACATCACCTCCCTAACCTCACTTTCCTCATCTGCCACATATCACCTCCCTCACCTCTCTTCCCTAACCTCCGTCACCTCACCTCACTAAACTTACCTCTCCAACCTCATCTCACCTGACTTCCCTCACCTCACCTCCCTTTTATCACCTCCCTCACCTCACCTTACCTCCCTAACCTCCCTTCCCTCACCTACTTCCATTCAACTCCATCACCTCCCTCGTCTCAACTCCCTCTCCTCTCTCACCGCAACTTCCTCACCTCACCTCCGTCACCTCACATCAAGTCCTTCACAGCACTTCACCTCCCTCATCTCACCTTACCTCACTCACCTCAACTCCTTCACCTTCCACTCTTCTCCTCACCTCCATCACCTCACCTCACCTCCCTCACCTCACTTCGCTATGCCCCCACACCTCACCTCTCTCACCTCCCATACCCCACCTCACCTAACTCAACTCACCTCACCTACGTCACCTCACCTCCCTCACCTCCCTCAACTCACCTCCTTCACCTCATCTCCCTCACCTCCCTCACCTCACCTCCTTAACCTCACCTCCCTTACCTCACTTACCTCACCTCCCACATCTCCTTCTACTCACCTCCCTCAACTCATGTTCCTCATCTCACGTTCCTCACCTCCCTCACCTCACCTCCCTCAGCTCCCTCCACTCACCTCCCTCACCACCCTCACCACACCTCCCTTACCTCTCTCACCTCACGTCACTCACGTCCCTGACTACCTCACTCACCTCCCTCACCTCACCTCAACTCCCTCACATCCCCTCACGTCTCTCACGTCCCCTCACCTCCGTCACCTCAACTCCCTCACCTCCCAAACCTCTCCACCCCTCACTTACATCACCTCACCTCACTTCTCTCAACTTACCTCCCTCAACTTCCTCAACTCTCCTCCCTCACCTCACTTCACCACACCTCCTTAACCTCACCTCCCTCATGACTCCTAACCTCCAACAGGTGTCTTCACCTCCCTCACATCCCTCACCTCACCTCCGTCATCTCACCTCACCTCCCTCAACTCACCTCGCTCCCCTCACCTCCCTCACATAATCTTCCCCTCCTCACCTCTCTCCACTCACCACCCTCACCTCCCACACCACATTTCCCTCACTTCCCTCACCTCACCTCAACTCCCTCACAAACCATCACCTCCCTCACCTCACATCACCTCCCTCACCTCACCTCCGTCACCTCACCCCCCTCACCTCCCTCACCTGACCTCACATCCCTCACGTCACCTCACCTCCCTCACCTCACCTCAGCACACTCACCTCTCCCTTGTTATCTCCCACACCTCTCCTCACCTCCTTAACCTCACCTCACATTCCTCACCTCACCTCCCTCAACAGCTTCACATCACCTATCCTCCCTCCCTTCACCTCACTTCTCTCGCATCACGTACCTCACCTCACTCACCTCACCTCCCTCACCTAAATCATCTCACCTTCCTCAGATACCTCACCTCACCTCACACACCTCACCTCCGTAATCTCACCTCAGTTCCATCACCTCACCTCCTTCACCTCACCTTACCTCACCTCCCTGACCTCCCTCACCTCACATCCCTCACCTCTCTCACCTCAAATCTCTCACCTCCCTCACCTAATTTCCCTCACTTCCCTCACCTCACCTCACATTTCTCACATAGCCTCACCTCACCTCTTTCACCTCACCTCCCTCATATCCTTCACTTCCCTCACCTCACTTCCCTCACCTCACCTCAACTCCCTCACATCACCTCACCTCCCTCACCTCACCTCATCTCCCTCACCTCACCTTCCTCACCTCCCACACCTCTCAACACCTCCCTAACCTCACTTCACCTCCCTCATCTTACCTCCCTCACTTCCCTCACTTCACCTACTTCACATTCTTCAGCTCACCTCCCACACCTCTCCTCACCTCCATCAACTCACTCACCTCCATCCCCTCACCTCCCTCACCTCCCTCCACTCACCTACACCACGTACCTGACGTCACCTCCCTCACAACTCACCTACCTCATCTCACCTCACCTCTCCTCCCATACCTCAACTCACCTCACCTCCCTCACCTCACTTCTCTCACCTCATCCCCCAACCTACCTCAACTCACCTACATTACCTCAACTCAACTTCCTCACTTCATCTCCCACTCTTCACCACCTTCACCACCCTCACCTCACCTCCCTCACATCACCTCACCTCCTTTACCTCACCTCTTTGTTCTCACCTCCCTCCCTCCCTAACCTCACCTCCCTCCCTCAACCCACTCACATAACCTCCCTCACCTCACCTCACCTCCCTCATGTTACCTCATCTCCCTCACATCACATTGCTCACCACACCTCCCTCACATCTCTCACATTACCTCCCTCACCTCACCTCCCTCACATCACTAACCTCACCTCCCACACCTCAACTCACCTCCCTCACCTCACCTCATTTCCGTCTCCACACCATCCTAACCTCCCTCACTTCTCCACCCTCACCAAACTCCTTCACCTCCCTTATCTCACCTCAGCTCCCTCACCTCACCTCACGTCCCTCACAGCACCTCACCTCCCTCATCTCACCTTTCCTCACACACCTCAACTCCCTCACCTCCCACACTTCTCCTCACCTACCTCACCTCACCTCACCTCACTCACCTCACCTCTCTCATCTCCCTCACCTCACCTCCCTCACCTCCCACACCTCACCTGCCAAACTTCACCTCACCTCCCTCACCTCAACTCCTTCACATTCCTCACGTCACCTCACATCCTTAACATCACCTCTCTCACCTCCCTCACCTCACCTCACCTCGCTCACCTCACCTCACCTCACTCACCTAAACTCTGTCACCTCCCACACATCTCCTCATCTCCCTATCCTCACCTCACCCACCACACCTCACGTCCCTCACATCCCTTACCTCACCTCCCTCTCCTCATATCACCTCCCTCACCTCACCTCCCTCACCTCACATCTCCTCCTTCACTCACCTCCCCTTCCTCACCTCCCCTCCATCATATCCTTCACCTAACCTCCCTCACCTCACCTCCAACACCTCACTCAACTCACCTCCCTAGCCTCATGTCCCTCACCTCACCTCCCTCACCTCTCTCACCTAACATCCCTCACCTCCTTCACCTCAACTCCAACCACTCCCACAACTCACATTAACTCCCTCACATCACCTCACCTCCCTCACCTCACCGCATCTCCCTCACCTCTCCTCCCTCACCTGCCACACCACACATCTCCTCCCTCACCTCACCTCACCTCCGTAACCTCACATCCCTCACATCACGTTCCTCACCTAACCTCCCTCACCTCACTCACCTCACCATCCTCAAGTCACCTCTCTTCCCTCAACTCACCTCACCTCCCTCACATCACCTCCTTCTCAACTCTTAACTCACCTCCCTCTCCTCACATCACCTCCCTCACCTAATCTCCCTGCCTCCCCTCCTTCACCTCCCTCACATCACTTGCCTCACCTCAACTACCTCACCTCTCTACCTCCCTCACCTCATCACTCACACCTCACCTCTCCACTCACCTCACCTCCCTCACCTCACCCCCTTCACTTCCCTCACCTCACCTCACCTCCCTCATGTCACCTCACCTCAGTCACCTCATCTCACATCACTCACCTCTCTTCCGTTACTTCCCACATCACTCCTCACCTCCCTAACCTCACTTCAGATCCCTCACCTCACCTCCCTCACCTCCCTCACCTCACTTCCGTCTCCTCAGCTCACCTCCCTCACATCACTTCCCTCACCTCACCTCCCTCACCTCACCTCACTTCTCATGCATCACCTCCCTCACCTCCCTCACATCACCTCACTCACCTCAGCTCCCTCACATACCTCACCTCACCTCCCTCACCTCACCGCACTCACCTCCCCTCACCTCTCTCATCTCACCTCCCTCACCTCCCTCCAGTAACCTCCCTCACCTTCCTCACGTCACGTCCGTCACCTCTCTCACCTCAACTCCCTCACCTCATTTCCCTCACTTCTCTCACCTCACCTCAGCTCCCTCACCTCATCTGCCTCACCTCACACACCTCTCCTCACCTCCCACACCTCACCTCACCTCCCTCACCTCACCTTACCTAAATCACCTCACCTCCCTCACCTCCCTTACCTCACCTACCTCACCTAACTCACCTCACCTCCCTCAACACAACTCATCTACCTCAACTCACCTCTCCTCACTTCCAAGGTACACCTTGACTCACCTCACCTCCCTCACCTCACCTCCCTCACCTCATCACCCTCACCTACCTCATCACACCTTCAGCACCTCACCTCAACTTCCTCCCCTCACCTCCCTCACCTCACCTCTTTCACCTCCCTCACCTCAGCTCCCTCACCTCACCTCACAGCCCTCACCTCAGATCGCTCACCTCACCTCCCTCACATCCCTTACATCACCTCCCTCATCTCACCTCCCTCACAACCCTCACCTCACCTCACCTACCTCACCTCACCTTCCTCATATCCCTCACCTCACCTTCCACACCTCACCTCACTACCCTCACCACACCTCCCTCACCTCTGTAATCTCACCTCAGCTCCCTCATATCATCTTACACCCCTCAACTCACCTCACGTCCCTCACCTCACCTCCGTCACTTCCCACACATCTCCTCACCTCTCTAAACTCACCTCACCTCCCTCAACTCTCCTCCCTCAACTCCCTCACCAAACTTCCCTCACCTCACCTCACCTCTGGCACCTCACCTGTCTCACTGCACTTTACTCACCTGCCACACATCACCTCCCTCACCTCACCTCCCTCACCTCACTTACCTCACCTCCCTGATCTCCTTCAACTCATGTACCTCACCTCACATCCCTCACCTCCCTTACATCACCTCCCTCACCTCACCTAACCTCCCTCACCTCACTTACCTCACCTACCTCCATTCAACTCCCTCACCTCTCTCACCTCTCTCACCTCAACTCCCTCACCTCACCTCGCCTCCGTCACCTCACGTCCCTCAATTCCCTAACGTAACCACCCTCACCTCACATCACCTCCCTCTCCTCACCTCCCTCACCTCCATCCACTCACCTCCCTCACCTCACCTCCCTCACCTCTCCTCTCTCACCTCAGTTACCTTACCTCCCTTACCTCACCTCCCTCACTTCACCACCGTCACCTCAGTTCCCTCAAATCCCTCATATCACCTCTGTTACATCACTTCACCTCCCTCCGAGTGGACCTGTGGGTGGATGAGTTTTCGGCAAACTCGTAGTCCTGGGTGGGTGGCACCCTCCATATGTGTTGGCACTTGGCAGCATGCCCCAGAATCCTCTCGATGCTCACAGGGACATGGCCCAGGAATTTTCTAGGCCCGGGGGCTTGCAGTTCCTTGGGCATCCCCCATACTCGCTCACGCTGAGCTGGGTGCAGCCCAGCTGTGGCCGGGCCTGCCGTCCAGCCAGGCAGCTGCTGGCCCGAAGCCACTGGGAGCCACCACTGTGTCATCTCAGCCCCTCAGCCCCAGCAAGGACACCCATGCACCCACGCCACCCCGATTACAGGGCCCCGCACCTGATGGCCAGCAGGCCCGGGGAAGTGGCCCAGGCCCCCACCCCTGCGCACGCCACCCAGCTGTGGTGAAATTGCAGAGGGGCGGCTTATTCCAGAGGGAGCTGTGGAGTGACACACGGGAAGACAGATGGCTGCGGCGTGGCAGAGCACTGGTGGGGATGGCTAAGTGCAGGTCCAGAGGCTCTTGGGCCGCATGGATGGCCACCAGGCCCGCGGCCACCTCTGGGACACTGACAGCCACCCCTGGGGCGTCAGGTGTGCCCCTGCATTCCAGTGCCGAATTCTGGCCGCCTGGCCAGCTGGGCCAGCTGGGAGCACCCCTCCAGTTCATGCTGTGGTGGGAGGGGCCTGAGTAGGTGGGGCCTGCAGCAGTGCCCAGCAGGGGCGGAGCAGGTGGCTACCAGCACAGGCGAGTAAAGAAGGCTGAGCGGGAGGCAAAAAGCCTACAGCACCCTGTATTCCCAGGCGGTCTCCCATCCCAAGTACTAACGAGGCCCGACCTTGCTTATCTTGCGAGGTCAGACGACATCGGGTGCATTCAGGGTGGTATGGCCACAGACGGGGGTGCGGGATGCGGGCTGCCTCTTGAGGCCCATTTTTGCTGGCGCTTGCACATTATCGCCAGCCTGGAGGCCAGCCCGCCTCGGCAGGACCCCATCACCTGCCCAGGCAAGGGGAATGGACGTCTCCGGTATTGGGCGGTGGCGGAGGGTTTGGCGACCACCTCCCAGCCCAAGGCGGGCATGACACAGCAAACAATTCGACGCTTGGCGCCCCGCCAGAGATCCCTCACGTCGCACACAGGGACATGGCCCTGGAGTCTTCAGGGCCCTAGGCCGCCGACCCTTTGGCATCAAACCTGCCCGCCCACGCAGCGCTAGAAACAGCGCAGCCACAGCCCAGGCCAGTCCTCCTGCCCAACAGCAGCTGGCCCAAAGCCACTGGGAGCCACCATTGAGTCACCACGGCCCCTTAGCGCCAGCAAGTCCACCCTTGTCCCAACGCCACTTGCTGAGCTCAGGACCCTGCCCCTGGTGACCGGCAGGCCAGGGGAAGTGGCCCCTGCCCTCGATCCTGCTCCCGCCACTGGCCGCGGCAACACGGTGGAGGGGGGGCTTTTTTGGAAGGTAGCTGTGGAGGGACACACTGGCACACAGGTGGTGGCCCCGGGGCTGGGCGCCAGTGGCGGCGGCCACATGCAGGTTGAGGGGCTCGCAGGCCGCACGGATGGCAACCGGGCCCGTGGCAGAGTCTGGTTCTGGAGGGCTCTGAGATTCCATCCGCTCTGGTGCCTCGGTGTTGCTGGCCCGAAACCTGGCAGTACAACACCCCAATGGCCCACAGACAGAGCCTCCCCAGCTGTGCTCACAGCCAGCCCAACCACAGGCCACACCTCTCCACGGGACACTTGAACTACTCCCAGGATCCCCACAAGGTACGGCACCGGGCGGCCGAATGGGCTGAGATGCTGTCCATGCGGCGCCCTCTGGCCACCTCGGCCTCCCTCACAGTGCTGGCTGAGGCCTCGTATCAGTGGGCCCCGGCTCCCAGCTCAGCGCTGCTCCTCCACCCCTCCCAGCCCTTGCCCAATGTCCAGGCTACTGAGCGCCCTCCACCCCCACCCACGTTCATGCCACTCAGCCGGAACCCAGGGTGCAATGCCAACTAACAGGTGTATGACAGCCTGGAGCTGAAGCGGCAAGTGCAGGAGAGCCAAGCGCGGGCCAACTCGCTGCTACCTTCCACCTCGGCCTCGAGGCCCTCTCTGCACGTGAACCAGCCTGGGTAAATGAACTTACCAGCAGCAAATGGGGGCAGGGGCGGGGGGGCGGGAGGGCATGGAGAGAGGAATAAAGAGCGCCAGAGTCCAGGAAACATTGGTGGTCTGTGGCTTGGAAGCACCACTTCTTCTGCCAGCCTGGGTTCCTGCCCTTGGCTTCCTGAAATAAGAAGCCAGTGTCCCCTTCTTGGCCTGAGGGTCCCCTTGGTTTAGTGGTCACAGTCCTGCCAGCAGGCCCCTCCTGGTCCTATACCATGCACTAAGTACATCTGCAGCTGCAGACTCCAAACCACTGGTCTCTGAACACCTTCTCTGTGTCTCAGCTGCCCCTATCCCCAAAGAGCCTCATACAAGAAGCTGCTTCCAAACTAGGAGGTTCCACATCTGGGCAGGTCCAGCTCCAGGCCCAGTGAAGGGCATGAAGAAGGCTGAGGCTCTGGACTCCAGCCAGGCCTTCCACAGGACTCTGAGGCCAAGGTCTTCCTAGTCTCAGGAGGGGCCAAGAGATGGAATGTGTCATTTGAACAAGCAAGTCAGCGGGCGGTGAGCGAATGCCTGACCGCACGAGGGTAGGTGTGCCAGCCTCCAGGCCCTGTTTGACTGTCCAGGCTCAGCTTACCTGACCCTGGTTACCAGGGAATGCCACACTGGTCCCCCCTTTTCTTCACCCTCCCTCACTGTGACCTCACCACCTGCCCCATTATGACCCAGGCTGGCTCCCAGTTAAAAGTGGAGGGCAGGGGACACAGGCAGTCCTGAGACCCCCGGCCATGGGTGAGCAAACCTACTACTGAGCCAAGCCGTATCCTGGCCCCATCCCCAGGAAATGCCAGGAGCAAGGAGACCCAATTCTTCTGATCCCGGTCAGCTTCATCTTGCTCAACGTGGGGATCAACGTGGTGACTATGGTCAGGGTAGGATCTGTGCAGCTGGGTTGGGGGAGCCCTGGGGTCTTGAAGGGGCTGAGGTGGGAGGAATGCTGTGGTGTGGCCGGACAAGGGTTGGATTTCAAGGCTTACCCTGCTCCCTGCCTCCCCCCTCCCCTTCTTCCCTCATCTCTGGAGGCATCTGAAGAGATTCTTGCGGGCACTTTTCAATCGTATTTTCCCCAAATGTGAGTGGACGCCAGCGTGGGCTCAGGGGATGCGGGTCTGTCCTCTTTCTTCTATCCCTGCCTTGATTCTCAGCCCCTCAGGAACACAGGCCCTGTTCCACCTCGCTTTTCCCCACAGACAAGCAAGCCAGCTAAGTAGGCAGCCATCGCATGTGCATGCGCTGCTCCGTGGATCCCAAGAACCTGTGCTCAAGAGTTTCTTCCTGCTTCCGCCATCGCCCAAGCTTCCTGCTCGGGCACCCAAAGCACCTTGACTCCCGGATACCAGACACAAAAGATGATAAGGCTTCTAAGTGCTGCTGGATGCCGCCTCAGTGTGGACGGGCTGGGGCTTCCAGGGAGGCTCCACGGGGACTGTGGAACGAGCGGGTAGTGGGAGCTGGGGAGGCCCCTCCAGTCACAGCCTTAAAGTCCCAAGACAACTTTTACTCCAGGTAAGAGACACCTCTTACCTGACCTGACCTCACCTCCGTCACCTCAGCTCCCTCACCACGCTCACCTCAACTCCCTCACCTCCCTCACCTCACCTCCCTCACCTCCCGCACCACACCTCACCTCCTTCACCTCACCTCACCTACGTCACCTCACCTCCCTCACCTCCCTTACCTCACCTCCCTCACCTCATGTCTCTCACATCCCCTCCCTCACCTCCATCTCCTAACCTCTCTCACCTCACCTCACCTCCCTCACCTCACATCACATACCTCAGGTCACCTACCTCAGTTCCCACACCTCAACTCACCTCCCTCACCACACCTCTGTAAACTCACCTCCCTCACTTCCTTCACAACAACCTCACCTCGCACACTCACCACACGTACCTCACCTCCCTCACCTCACCTACGTCATCTCACCTCCCTTACCTCCATTACCTCACCTCCTTCACCTCATCTCCCTCACCTAACCTCCCTCACCTCCCACACCTCACCTCCCTCACATCACGATGCTCACCTCACTTCCGTCAACTCCCTCACATCACCTCAGCACCCTCACATCACCTCACCTCCCTCACCTCACTTCCTTCACATCACCTCCCTCACCTCACCTCCCTCACCTCACTTCCGTCAACTCCCTCACATCACCTCAGCACCCTCACATCACCTCACCTCCCTCACCTCACTTCCTTCACATCACCTCCCTCACCTCACCTCACCTCCCTCACCTCCCTCACCTCATTTCCCTCAACTCACCTCATGTCTGCCACTTCACCTCACCTCCCTCACCTCCCTCATCTGACCTCCCTCTCCTCACCTCAGCTACCTCACCTCATCTCCCTCACCTCACCTCCCTCACCTCCCTCACCTCAACTCCTTCACTTCTCTCACCTCACCTGCCTCACCTCACCTCTCCTCACTCACCTCAACTCATTTCCTTTGCCTCATCTCCCTCACCTCACTTCTTTCTCCTCCCACACCTCACCTGCCTCACCTCACTACTACTCCTTCACCTCACCTCACGTCCCTCACCTCACCTCACTCAATTCCGTCACCTCACCACCCTCACCTCCCTCACCTCACCTCTTTCACATAACTCACATCCCTCACCTCACGTCCCTCACCTCCCTCACATCACGTCCCTCACCTCCCTCCATTCAGTTCCCTCACCTCCATCACCTCACTTCCCTCACCTCCCTCACCTCACGTCCCTCACCTCACGTCCCTCACCTCCCTGACATCACCTTCCTCACCTCTCTCACCTCACCTCCCCACCTCCCTCCACTCACCTCACTTCCCTCACCTCACCTCCCTCACCTCACATCCCTCATCTACCTCTCATCAGCTCCCTCACCTCAAGTCCCTCACCTCCCTCACCTCATCTCTCCTCCCTCACCTCACCTCACCTCCCTCACCTCACCTCCCTCACATCCCTCACCTCCCTCACCTCCCCACACTCACCTTCCTCAACACACCTCCTTCACCTCCCTACCATTGCCCCAGTTTCGCTCACGCTTACACCTTACTGCCAGCCTGGCGGCCACCCTGCCACAGCAGGGCCCTGTCGCCTGCCCAGGCAGGGGGAATGGTGGTCTCAGGTATCTGGCGGTGGTGGAGGGTTTGGCGACCACCTCCCAGCCCAGGGTTGGCGTGACCCAGCAAACCCTTCGGCACTTGGCGCACCACCCAAGATCCCGCACGTCGCTCACAGGGACATGGCCCTGGAGGCTTCAGGTCCCGGGGCCCGTGGTCCCTTGGGCATCGCCCCTGCCTGCCCATGCAGCACTAGGCACAGCCCAGCTGCCACCCGGGCCGGCCCTCCTGCCCAACAGCAGCTGGCCTGAAGCCACTGGGAGCCACCACTGAGTCGGCACAGCCCCTCAGGCCCGGCAAGGCCACCCTTGCCCCCACGCCACCCACTGAGCACAGGACCCTGCCCCTGTTGTCCAGCAGGCCCGGGTAAGCGGCCCCAGCACCTGCCCCTGCGCCCACCCCCCAGCCATGGCAGAAAGGCAGAGGGGCGGTTTTCTCTGGAGGGTGCTGTGGAGAGACCCACGGTCAGACAGGTGGCTGCGGTGTGGCTGGGCACCAGTGGTGGTGGCCAAGTGCAGGTCCAGAAGCTCACGGGCCACACAGACTGCCACCGGCCCGCGGCCATGTCTGAGTTCCGGCCAGCCACCCCGGAGCTTCTGGTGTGCTGCTGCCTTCCAGGGTCACCTTCTGGTCGCCTGGCCAGCCGGCCGGCAGGGAGCGCCCCCTCTGTCACGTGCCATGGTGGGAGGGGCCTGAGGAGTTGGGGCCTGCAGCGGGGCCCGGTGTGGTCAGAGCCGGTGGCCACTGCCGTGAGCGAGTAAATGAGAAGGCGGAGTGGGAGGCAAAAAGCCTACAGCACCTGGTACTCCCAGGCGGTCTCCCATCCAAGTACTAACCAGGCTCGACCCTGCTTTGCTTGCGAGATCAGATGACGTCGGGCGCGTTCAGGGTGGTATGGCCGCAGACAGGGCGGAGGCCGTGGGCTGCCTCTTGAGGCCCAGTTTCGCTGGCACTTGCGCCTTACCACCAGCCCAGTGACCCACCCTCTCCGGCAGGGCAAAAGGGCCCTGATAATACTTGTAACTCAGGCACAGACACTCTACCTAATTAAGGCATTGACATCCTCTTAACTGAGGCACTGACACTGTTCCTAAGGCACTCACACTACTCCTAACTCAGGCCATAACACTACTAAGAACTGAGGCACTGACACTGTCCCTAACTAAGGCCCTGACACTACTATTACCTAAGGGAAAGAGACTGTCCCTAACTAAAACCAGGACGCTATTCACAACTCGGGAATGAACACTGTCCCTAATGAACCCCGTGAAACTAATCCTAAACCAGGCACTCACACTCTGCCTAAGACCTTGACAATACTCTTGAGGGACTGACACTGTTTGTAACTAAGACCTTTACACTACTCCTAACTCAGGCCCTGAGACTACTAACAACTGAGGCACAGACACTGTCCCTAAGACCAGTACGCTACTCACAATTTGGGAAGGACACTGTCCCTAACCAAACCCGTTACACTAATCCTAACACAAGCACTCACACTCTGCCTCACTACGGCCTTGAAAATACTCTTAACTGAGGCACTGACACTGTCAGTGACCCGGACACTATTCCAAACTCAGCACTGAGACTGTCCCTAACTAACTCCGTGATACTACTACCAACTCAGGCACGGACACTCTCCTTAACTAAAGCCGTGACACTACACTTAACTCAGGCATTGACACTGTCTATAACTAAGGGCCTGAAACTTCTCACAACTCTGACATTGACACTGTCCTTAACTAAGGACCTGATATTACTGCAATCTCAGGCATTCACACGCTTCCTA
Organism: Globicephala melas; assembly: GCF_963455315.2. NCBI lineage: Eukaryota > Metazoa > Chordata > Mammalia > Artiodactyla > Delphinidae > Globicephala > Globicephala melas. Next base: position 58,674,951 of record NC_083333.1, read on the forward strand.
ACTAAGGTCTTGACAGTACTTTTAACTCAGGCACTGAGACTGTACTTAAGACCCTCACACTACTCCTAACTCAGGCTATATAACTACTCCTAACCCAGGCACTGAATCTGTCCCTAACTAATGCCCTGACACTAAGGCACAGACACTATCCTTAGCTAAGACCTGGACGCTACTTACAATCTGGGAATGTACACTGTCCCTAACTAAATCCGTGACACTAATACTATCTCAGGCACTCACCCTCTGCCTCACTAAGGCCTTGACAGTACTCTTAACTGAGACACTGACACTTGTCCCTAAGGCCCTCACACCACACCTAACTCAGGCTATGACAATGTCCTTAAATAAGGTGATGACCCTACTTCTAACTCAAGCCTGAACACTACTCCTAACTCAGGAACTGGTTTCTCCCTAATAAAGGCCCTGATACTAATAACTCAGGCACTGACATTCTACCTAACTGAGGACTTGACATACTTTTAACTGAGGAACTGACACTGTCCCTAATGCCCTCACACTACTCCTCACTCAGGCCATAACACTACTCCTAACTCAGGAAATGACACTTGCCCTAACTAAGGCCCTGACCCTACTACTTAATAAGGCACAGACACTGTCCCTAAGAAAGGCCCTCACACTACTCCTAACTCAGGTTTTAACACTACTCCTAACTCAGGCACTGACACTGTCCCTATTTAAGGCCATGGCACTACTCCAAATTCAGGGACTGACACTATACCTAAATAAGGCCCTGACGCTACTACTAACTCAGGCGGTGACACTACTCCAACTCAGGCCATAATATTATTCCTACCTCAGGTACTGACACTGTCCCTATCTAAGGCCCTTACACTAGTCCCAACTCCGGCCATGACACTACTCCTAACTCAGGCACTGACACTCTCCCTACATAAGACCAGGATGCTACTGCCGACTTGTGAATGGACACTGTAGCTAACTAAAGTCGTGACATTAATCCTAACTCACACACTGACACTCTGCCTAACTAAGGCCCGGACACTATTCCTAACTCAGCAATGATACTGTCCCTATCTAAGTTCGTGATATTTCTACCAAAGAAGGCACTGACACTCACCTTAACTATAGTAGTAGTAGCAGTAGTAGCAGCAGCAGTAGTAGTGGTAGCAGCAGTAGCGGTAATAGCAGTAGTACTTGCCATGCACTGGGATAATAGTAGTATTAGCAGCAGTATTAGTAGTAGCAGTAGTGGTAATAGTAGTTTTATTTGGCATGCAGTGGGCCAGTAGTAGTACTAGTAGCAGCAGCAGTAGTAGTAGCAGCAGTAGTAGTAGTAGTAGCAGCAGTAGTGGTAATATTAGACGTTTTTGCCATGCACTGGGATAGTAGTAGAAGCAGTAGTAGTGGTAGAAGCAGCAGTAGAAGTGGCAGCATCAGCAGAAGTAGTAGCAGCAGATTTGCCCTGCAGTGGGCCATAAGTAGTAGTAGCAGTAGCAGCAATAACAGTAATAGTAGTAGTAATAGTAGTAGTATTTGCCATGCACTGGACTGCTAGAAGTAGCAGTAGTAGTAGCAGTATTAGCAGCAGCAGCACTAGTATTAATAGTAGTAGTACTTGCAGTGCACTGGACTATGAGTAGTAGCAGTAGTAGTAGCAGTAAAAGCAAAATCAGTAGTATCAGTAAATTTGCCATGCACTAGGCTATTAGTATTGATAGTAGTAGTAGCAGTAGTAGCAGCAACAGCAGTAGAAGTAGAAGCAGCAATATTTGTACTAGTAGCAGTTGTAGTACCAATAGTAGCAGCAGGAGCAGCAGTAGTAGTAATAGTAGTAGTATTTGCCATACACTGGTCTAGTAGTAGTAGTAGCCGCAGCAGCAGTAGAAGAAGTAGCAGCAGTAGGAGGAGCAGCAGCAGTAGTAGGAGCAGAAGTAGTGGTAATAGTAGTAGTATTTGCCATGCCCTAGGCTAGTAGTAGCAGTAGCAGCAAGAGCAGTAGTACTAGTAGATTTGCCAGGCACTGGGCTAGTACAATAGATAGTAGTTGTAGCAGTAGTAGCAGCTTCCAAAATAGTAGTAATAGTTGTAGTGTTTACAATTCACTTGACTACTAGTAGTAGCAGTACTAGCAGCAGCAGGTGTAGTAGTAATAGTAGTAGAATTTGCCATGCACTGGGCTAGTAGTAGTAGTAGCAGCAGCAGCAGAAGTAGCATCAGCAGTAGTAATAGTAGCTGCAGTAGTGGTAATAGTAATAAAATTTACCATGCACTGGGCTAGTAGTAGTATTAGTAGTGGTAGCAGAAGCAGTAGAAGTGACAGCAGCATCACTAGTATTAGCAGCAGATTTGCCCTGCAGTGGGCCACTCGTAGTAGTAGAAATAGAAGTAATAGCAGTAGCAGAAGAATATTTGCCATGCACTGGGCTAGTAGTTTTGATAGTAGTAGAAGCAGTAGTAGCAACAGCAGCAGTAGTAGTAATTGTGGTAGTATTTGCCATGCACTGGACTACTAGTGGTAGCAGTAGTAGTAGCAGTAGTAGCAGCAGCAGCAGTAGTAGTAATAGTAGTAGTATTTGCCATGCACTAGACTACTAGTAGTAGCAGTAGCAGTAGCAGTATTAGCAGCAGCAGCAGCAATGGTAAATGTAGTAGTATTTGCTATGCACAGGACTACTAGTTGTAGTAGTAGAAGTAACAGTAATAGCAGCAGTAGCAGGAGTAGTAGTAATACTAGTAGTATTTGCCATGCACAGGACTCGTAGTATTAATATTAGTAGCATCAGCATTAGAAGTAGCAGCAGCAGAAGTAGAAGTAGCAGCAGCACTACTAGTAGTAATAGCAGTAGTAGTAGCACTACTAGCAGCAGCAGCAGCAGTAGTAGTAATTGTAGTAATATTTGCCATGCACAGGACTACTAGTTCTAGCAGTAGTAGTAGTAGCAGCAGCAGAAGCAGTAGTAGTAACAGTAGTAGTATTAGTCATGCCCTGGGCTAGAAGTAGTAGTAGTAGTAACAGCAGCAATAGAATTAGCAGCAAAAGCAGTAGTAGTAGCAACAGTATTGGTAATAGTTGTACCAGTTTGCCATGCACTGGGATAGTAGTTATAGTTGTAGTAGTGGTATCAGCAGCAGTAATAATGGCAGTAGCAGCAGAAGCAGTAGCAGCATTAGTAGTAATAGTAGTAGTAATTGCCATGAACTGGACTACAAGAAGTAGCAGTAGTAGAAGCTTCAGGAGCAGGACTTGTTATAGTAGTAGTATTTGACATGCACTGGGGTAGTAGTAGTACTACTAGCAGCAGTACTAATATTAGCATCAGTAGTAGTAGTAGCAGCAGTACTAGTAAAAGTAGTAGTACTTGCCATGCACTGGGCTAGTAGTAGTTGTAGTAGTAGTGGTAGCAGCAGCAGTAGAAGTGGCAGCAGTGTCAGTAGAAGTAGCAGAAGATTTGACCTGCAGCGGCCCAGTAGTAGCATAAGCATTAGCAGTAATAGGTGTACTACTAGTAGATTTGCCATACACTGGGCTAGTTGTATTGATACTAGTAGTGGCAGTAGTAGCAGCAGCAGCAGTAGTAGTAATAATAGTAATATTTGCCATGCACTGGACTACTAGTCGTAGCAGCAGTAGTAGCAGAAGTAGCAGCAGCAGCAGTAGTGGTAATAGTAGTCGTATTTTCCATACACTGGGATAGTAGTAGTAGTAGTAGCACCAGCAACAGTAGAAGCAGCAGCAGTAGTAATAACAGCAGTAGTAGTTGTAGAAGCAATATTGATAATAGTAGTAGTACTTGCCATGCACTAGGCTTGTAGTAGTAGTAACAGTAGCAGCAAGAGCAGTAGTAGTAGTAGATTTACCAGGCACTGGGCTAGTAGAATTGATAGTAGTAGTAGCAGTAGTAGCAACAGCAGCAGCAGTAGTAGTAATAGTAGTAGAATTTGAAATACACTGGACTACTAGTAGTAGCAGTAGTAGCAGCAGCAGGTGTAGTAGTAATGGTAGTAATATTTGCCATTCGCTGGGCTAGTAGCAGCAGCAGTAGAAGTAGCAGCAGCAGTAGCAATAGTAGCTGCAGAGTGGTACTACTAGTAGTATTTGCCATGCACTGGGCTGGTAGTAGTATTAGTAGTAGCAGCAGAGGCAGTAGAAGTAGCAACAGCAGCAGTAGTAGTGGCAAAATATTATCCCAGCAGTGGGCCAGTAGTAGTAGTACCAATAGCAGCAATAGCAGTAGTATTAGTAAATTTGTCAAGAAGTGGGCTAGAAGTATTGATTGTAGTACTAGCAGTAGTAGCAGCAGCAGCAGTAGTAGTAATAGAAGTAGTATTTACCATGCACTGGACTACTACTAGTAGAAGTAGTTGTATCAGTAGTAGCAGCAACAGCAGCAGTATTAGTGATAGTAGTAGTATTTTCCATGCACTGGGCTAGTAGTAGTAGTAGTAGTAGCAGCAACAGTAGAAGTAACAACAGCAGCAGTAGTAGTAGCAGTAATAGTGGTAATAGTACTAGTATTTGCCATGCACTGGGCTAGTAGTAGTAGTAGTAGTAGTGGTAGCAGCAGCAGTAGTAGTAGCAGCAGATATGCCCAGCAGTGGGCCAGTAGTAGTAGTAGCAGTAGCAGCAATAGTAGTAGTAGTATATTTCCCATGCACTGGGCTAGTAGTACTGATAGTAGTATTAGCATTAGTAGCAGCAGCATCAGTAGTAGTAATATTAGTATTTGCCATGAACTGGACTACCATTAGTAGCAGTAGTAGTAGCAGTAGTAGCAGCAGCAGCAGCAATAGTAATATTATTTGCCATGCACAGGACTACTACTAGTAGCAATAGTAGTAGCAGTAGTAGCAGCAGCAGCAGTAGTAGTAGTAGAAGAAGTAATGGTAATAGTATTGGCCATGCACTAGGCTAGTAGTAGTTGTAGCAATAGCAGCAAGAGTAGTAGTAATAGTAGATTTTCCAGGAACTGGGCTAGTAGAATTGATAATAGTAGAAGCAGTAGTAGCACCATCCGAAGTAGTATTAATAGTAGTAGTATTGCATTGCACTGGACTACTAGTAGTAGCAGTAGTAGCAGCAGCAGGTGTAGTAGTAATAGTAGTAGTTTTTGCCATACACTGGGCTAGTAGTAGTAGCAGTAGCAGCAGCAGTAGAAGTAGCAGCAGCAGTAGTAATAGTAGCTGCAGTAGTGATAATAGTAGTAGTATTTGCCATGCACTGGGTTAGTAGTAGTATTAGTAGTGGTAGCAGAAGCACCAGAAGTGGCAGCAGAATCAGTAGTAGTAGCAGCAGATTTGCCCTGCAGTGGGCCAGTCGTAGTAGTACCAATAGCAGCAATAGCAGGAGTAGAAGTATATTTGCCATGCAATGGGCTAGTAGTTTTGATAGTAGTAGAAGCAGTAGTAGTAGCAGCAGCAGTAGTAGTAAGTGTGGTAGTGTTTGCCATGCACTGGACTACTAGTAGTAGCAGTAGTAGCAGCAGTAGCAGTAGTAGGAATATTAGTAATATTTGTCATGCACTGGACTGTTAGTTGTAGCAGTAGAAGTAACAGTAGTAGCAGCAGCAGCAGCAGTAGTAGTAATAGTAGTAATATTTGCCGTGCACTGGACTACTAGTAGTAGCAGTAGTAGTAGCAGCATTAGCAACATCAGCAGCAGTGGTAATAGTAGTACTATTTGCTATGCACTGGACTACTAGTCGTAGTAGTAGAAGTAACAGTAGTATTAGCAGTAGAAGATGCAGCAGCAGCAGTAGTAGTAGTATTTGCCATGCACAGGACTAGTAGTAGTAGTAGTACTAGCAGCAGCAGTAGAATTAGCAGCAGCAGTAGTAGAAGTAGCAGCAGTGGTACTAGTAGTAGTAGCAGTAGTAGAAGCAGTGGTAGCAGCTGCAGCAGTAGTAGTAATTGTGGTAGTATTTGCCATGCACTGGACTACTAGTAGTAGCAGTAGTGTTAGCAGTCGTAGCAGCAACAGCAGTAGGAGGAATAGTAGTTGTATTTCCCATGCACTGGACTACTAGTAGTAGCAGTAGAAGTAACAGTACTAGCAGCAGCAGCAGCAGTATTGGTAATAGTAGTAGTATTGTCAATGCACTGGTCTAGTAGTTGTAGTAGTAGTAGTAGTGGTAGCAGAAGCAGTAGAAGTGGCAGGAGCAGCAGTAGTAGTAGCAGCAGATTTGCCCAGCAGTGGACTAGTAGTAGTAGTAAAAGTAGCAGCAATAGCAGTAGAAGTAATAGATTTGCCTGCACTGGGCTAGTAGTATTGATAGTAGTAGTAGGAATAGAAGCAGCCTCAGCAGTAGTAGTAATATTAGTTGTATTTGCCATGCACTGGACTACTAGTAGTAACAGTAGTAGTAGAAGTAGTAGCAGCAGCAGCAGCAATAGTAGTAATAGCACTACTATTTGCCATGCCCTGGGCTAGCAGTAATAGTAGTAATAACAGCAGTAGTAGAAGTTGCTGCAGCAGTAGTATAGAATCAGCAGTTGTGGTAATAGTAGTAGTATTTTCCATGCACTGGGCTAGTAGTAATAGTATTTGTAGTACTAGCAGCAGCAGTAGAACTAGCAGCAGCAGCAGTAGAACTAACAGCAGTAGTGGTAATAGAAGAAGTATTTGCCATATACTGGGCTAGTAGCAGTAGTAGTAGTAGTAGCAGCAGTAGAAGTGGCCACAGCAGCAATAGTAGTAGCACCTGATTTGCACTGCAGTGGGCCAGTAGTAGTAGTAGCAGTAGCAGCAATACAAGATTTAGTAGATTTGCCATGCACTGGGCTAGTAGTATTGACAGTAGTAGCAGCGACAGTAGTAGTAATAATAGTAGTATTTGCCATGCAGAGGACTAAGAGTAGTAGCAGTAGTAGTAGCAGTAGTAGAGCAGCAGCAGCAGTAGTAGTAATAGTAGTAGTGTTTGCCATGAACTGGACTATTAATAGTAACAGTAGTAGTAGCAGTAGCAGCAGCAGCAGCAGTAGTAGTAATAGTATTTGCCAGGCACTAGACTACTAGTAGTACCAGTAGTAGGAGCAGTAATAGCAGCAGCAGCAGTATTAGTTATACTATTTGCCATGCACTGAAGTAATAGCAGTAGTAGCAGCAGCAGCAGTAGTAGCAATAGTAGTAGTATTTGCCATGCACTGGACTAGCAGTAGTAGTAGTGGTAGCAGCAGCAATAGAAGTGACAGCAGCAGCAGTAGAAGTAGCAGCAGATTTTGCCCAGCAGTGGGTCAGTAGTAATAGTAGTAGTAGTAGCAGACATAGTACTAGTAGATTTGTCATGCACAGGGCTAGTAGTATTGATAGTAATAGTAGCAGTAGTAGCAGCATCAGAAATAATAGTAGTATTAGTAGCATACACAATGCACTGGACTAGTAGCAGTAGTGTAGCATTAGTAAAATCATCAGCAGTAGTAGTAATACCAGTAGTATTTGCCATGCACTGGGCTACTAGTAGTAGTAGTACTAGCAGGAGCAGTAGAAGTAGAAGCAGCACTACTAGTAGTAGCAGCACCAGTAGTAATAGTAGTAGTATTTACCATGCACTGAGCTAGTAGTAGTAGTAGTTGTATCAACAGCAGTAGACGTGGCAGCAACAGCATTAGTACTAGCAGAAGATTTGCCCTGTAATGGATGAGTAGTAATAGTAAAACTAGCAACAACAGCAGTAGGAGTAGTAGATTTGCCATGCATAGGGCTATTAGCATTGATAGTAGTAGTAGCAGTAGTAGCAGCAGCAGAAGAAGTAGTAGTAATAAAGTAGCATTTTCCATGCACTGGATTACTAGTATTACCAGTAGTAGTTGCAGTAGTAGCAGCAGCAGTAGTAATAGTACTAGTATTCGATATGACCTGGACTACTAGTAGTAGCAGTAGTAGGAGCAGTAGTAGGAGCAGCAGCAGCAGTATTAGTAATAGTAGTAGTATTTGCCATGCACTGGAATACTAGTAGTATCAGTAGTAGTAGCAGATGTAGCAGCAGCAGCAGTAGTGGTAATAGTAGTAGTATTTGCCATGCACTGGACTACTGGTAGTAGTACAATTAGCAGAAGCAGTAGAAGTAGCAGCAGCAGCAGTAGCAGCAGCTGTAGTACTAGTAGTATCAGTAGTAGTAATACTAGTTGTATTTGCCATGAACTGTACTACAAGTAGTAGCAGTAGTACCAGCAGCAGCAGTACTACTTACTGTAGTAGTATTTGCCATGCACTGAGCTAGTAGTGGTACTAGTAGCAGCAGTAGTAATAGTAGCAGCATTAGTAGTAGTAGCAGCAGTAGTGGTAATAGTAGTAGTATTTGCATGAAATAAACTTGTAGTAGTAGTAGTAGTGGTAGCAGCAGCAGTAGAATGGCAGCAGCAGCAGTAGTAGTAGCAGCAGATATGCCCTGCAGTGGGCGAGTAGTAGTAGTAGCAGCAGCCGTAGAAGTAGCAGCAGCAGCCGTAGAAGTAGAAACAGCAGCAGTATTAGTAACAGCAGCAGTAGTAATACTAGTAGTATCTGCCATGCACTGGGTAAGTAGTAGTAGTAGCAATACAGCAATAGCAACAGTAATAGTAGATTTGCCATGCACTGGGCTAGTTGTATTGATATTAGTAGTAGCAGTAGTAGCAGCATCAGTACTAGTAGTAATAGTATTCATATTTGCATTGCACTGCACTACTATCAGTAGCAGGAGTAGTAGCAATAGTAGCAGAAGCCACAGCAGTAGTACTAATAGTAGTAGTATGTGCCATGCACTGGACTACTAGTAGTAGCAGTAGTAGTGGTAGCAACAGCAAAAGTAGTGACAGCAGCAACAGAAATAGTAGCAGGAGATTTGCCCCGCAGTTGGCCAGTAGGAATAGCGGTAGCAGAAACAGCAGTAGTAGTAGTAGATTTGCCATGCACTGAGCTAGTAGTATTGATAGTAGTAGTAGCAGAAGTAGAAGCATCAGCAGTTGTAGAAATAATAGTAGTATTTGCCATGAACTGCACTACTAGTAGTAGCAGTAGTAGTAACAGTAGTAGCACCATAAGGTATAGTAGTAATTGTAGTAGTATTTACCAGGCACTGGGCTAGTTGTAGTTGTAGTAGCACCAGCAGCAGTAGAAGTAGCAGCAGCAGCAGTAGTAGTAGCATCAGTAGAGGTAATAGTAGTAGTATTTGCCATGCACTGGGCTAGTAGTTGTAGCAGCAGGAGTAGAAGTGGCAGCAGCAGCATTAGTGGTAGCAGAAGATTTTTCCTGCAGTGTGTCAGTAGTAGTAGTAAAATTAGAAGCAATAGCAGGAGGAGGAGTAGATTTACCATGCACTGGGCTGGTAGTATTGATACTAGTATTAGCAGCAGCAGCAGTGGTAGTAAGAGTGGAGGTATTTGCCATGCACTGTACTACTAGTAATAGCAAGAGTAGTAGCAGTAGTAGCAGCAGCAGTAGTAATTATAGTAGTATTTGCAATGCACAGGACCACTAGTAGTAGCAGTAGTAGCAGCAGCAGTAGTAGTAATTATAGTACTATTTGCAATGCAGTGGACTACTAGTAGTAGCAGTAGTAGTAGCACTAGTAGCAGCAGCAGCAATGGTAGTAATAGTATTTACCATGCATTGGGCTAGTAGTAGTAGCAGAAGTAGCAAGAGCTGTAGAAGTAGCAGCAGCAGTAGAAGTAGTAGCAGCAGTAGTAGTGATACTAGTAGTATTTGATATACACTGGACTACTAGTAGTAGTACTAGCAATAGTAGCAGCTGGAGCAGTAGTAGTAATAGTAGTAGTATTAGCCAAGCACTGGACTACTTGTATTAGCCAAGCACTAGGTGTAGCATGAGTAGAATTAGTAGTAACAGTACTAGTAGTAGTAGCAGTAGTAGTAGCAACAGCAGTAATAGTAATAGTATTTGCCATGCACTGCACTACTTGTAGTAACAGTAGTAGTAGCAGAAGTAGAAGCAGCAGTAGTAGTAGTAATATTAGTAGCATTTTCCATGCACTGAAATAATAGTAGTAGTAGTAATAGCAGTAGACTTAGCAGAAGCAGTATTGCAGCAGTAGTGTTAATAGTAGTAGTATTTGCCATTCACTGGGCTAGTGGTAGAAGTTATAGTAGTAGTGATAGCAGCAGCAGTAGAAGTGGCAGCAGCAGCAGTAGTAGTAGTAGAAGGAGCAGTAGCAGCCATAGCAGTAATAGTAGTAGATTTGCCATACACAGGGCTAGTAGTATTGATAGTGGTAGTAGCAGTAGTAGCAGCATCAGGTGTGGTAGTAGTATTACTAGTATTTGCAATGCACTGGACTACTATTAGTAGCAGTAGTAGTAGCATTAGTACAAGCAGCAGCAGTAGTAGTAAGAGTAGAAGTATTTGCCATGCACTGGGCGAGTAGTAGTAGTATTAGTAGCAGCAGCCGTAGAAGTAGCAGCAACAGCAGTAGTAGTAACAGCAGCAGTAGTAATAGTAGTAGTATTTTCCATGCACTGAGCTAGTAGTACTCGTAGTAGTAGTAGTGGTGGTAGCAGCAGCAGTAGAAAAGGCAGCAGCAGCAGTAGAAGTAGCAGAAGGTTTGACCTGCAGTGGGCCAGTAGTAGTATTAGCATTAGCAATAATTGGTGTAGTACTAATAGACTTGCCATACACTGTGCTAATATTATTAATACTATTAGTAGCAGTAGTAGCAGCAGCAGCAGTAGTAGTATTTGCCATGCACAGGACTACTAGTCGTAGTTGTAGCAGTAGTAGCAGCAGCAGCAGCAGTAGTAGTAATATAGTAGCATTTGCCATGGACTGCATTAGTAGTAGTAGCAGTAGTAGCAGCAGCAGTAGAAGTAGCAACAGCAACAGTAGTAGTAGCAGCAGTATTAGTAATAGTAGTAGTATATGCCATGCACTGAGCTAGTAGTAGTCATAGTAGTAGTAGTAGTGGTAGCAGGAGTAGTAGAAGTGGCAGCAGCAGCAGTAGTAGTAGCAGCAGATTTGCCCTGCCATGGGCGAGTAGTAGTAGTAGAAGTAGCAGCCATAACAGAACTAGTAGTAGATTTGCCATGCATAGGGCTATTAGTATTGATAATAGTAGTAGCAGTAGTAGCAGCAGCAGCAGTAGTACTAATATTAGTAGTATTTTCCAGGCACAGGACTACTATTAGTAGCAGTAGTAGTAGGAGTAGTAGCAGCAACAGCAGCAGTAGTGGTAATACTAGTAGTATCTGCCATGCACTGGGTAAGTAGTAGTAGTAGCAGCAATAGTAATAGTAGATTTGCCATGCACTGGGCTAGTTGTATTGATATTAGTAGTAGCAGTAGTAGCAGCATCAGCAGTAGTAGTAATAGTATTCATATTTGCAATGCACTGCACTACTATCAGTAGCAGGAGTAGTAGCAATAGTAGCAGAAGCCGCAGCAGTAGTACTAATAGTAGTAGTATGTGCCATGCACTGGACTACTAGTAGTAGCAATAGTAGTAGTGGTAGCAACAGAAATAGAAGTTGCAGCAGCAACAGAAGTAGAAGCAGGAGATTTGCCCTACAGTTGGCCAGTAGTAGTAGTAGTAGCGGTAGCAGAAATAGCAGTAGTAATAGTATATTTGCCATGCAGTGAGCTAGCAGTATCGATAGTAGTAGTAGCAGTAGTAGCAGCAGCAGCAGTTGTAGTAATAATAGTAGTTTTTGCCATGCACTGCTCTACTAGTAGTAGCAGTAGTGGATGCAGGAGTAGCAGCAGCCAGTGTAGTAGTAGTATTTATCCGGCACTGGGCTAGTAGTAGCTGTTGTAGCACCAGCAGCAGTAGAAGTAACAGCAGCAGCAGTAGTAGTAGCATATAGTAGAGGTAATAGTAGTAGTATTTGCCTGCACTGGGATATTAGTAGTGGTAGCAGCAGGAGTAGAAGTGGCAGCAGCAGCAATAGTAGTAGCAGCATATTTGTCCTGCAGTGGGCCAGTAAGAGTAGTACCAGTAGAAGCAATAAGAGGAGTAGTAGTAGATTTACCATGCACTAGGCTAGTAGTATTGATACCAGTAGTAGCAGCAGCAGCAGTTTTAGTAATAGTTGTTGTATTTGCCATGCATTTTACTACTAGAAGTAGCAGTAGTAGTAGCAGTAGTAGCAGCAGCAGCAGCAGAATTGTGGTTGTATTTCCCATGCACTGTACTACTAGTAGTAGCAGTAGTAGCAGCAGAAGTAATAATTATAGTAGTATTTGCAATGCAATGCACTACTAGTAGTAGCAGTAGTAGTAGCAGTAGTAGTAATTATAGTAGTGTTTGCAACGCACTGGGCTACTAGTAGTAGCAGTAGTAGTAGCACTAGTAGCTGCAGCAGCAGCAGTGGTAGTAATAGTATTTACCAAGCACTGGGCTAGTAGTAGCAGTAGTAATACCAGCAGCAGGAGAAGTAGCAGCCGCAGTAGAAGTAGTAGCAGCAGTAGTAGTGATACTAGTAGTATTTGATATACACTGGACTACTAATAGTAGCAGTAGTAGCAGCAGTAGTAGCAGCGGAAGCAGTAGTATTAATAGTAGTATTATTTGCCATGCACTGACTATTAGTAGTAGTAGCAGCAGCAGTAGATGTAGCAGCAGCAGCAGTAGAAATAGCAGCAACAGTACTAGTAGTAGTAGCAGTAGTAGTAGCAATAGTAGCAGCAGCAGCAGCAGTAGTATTAATAGTATTTGCCATGCACCACAGTACTTGTAGTAGCAGAAGTAGTAGCAGAAGTAACAGCAGCTGTGGTAGTAGTGACAGTACTAGTATTTGACATACACTGAACTAATAGTAGTAGTAGTTGTATCAGCAGCAATAAAAGTAGCATCAGCAGTAGTAGTAGTAGCATCAGTACTGGTGATAGTAGTAGTATTTGCCAAGCACTGGGCTACTAGTAGAACTTGTAGTTGTAGTGGTAGCAGCAGCAGTAGAAGTGGCACCAGCAGCAGTAGTAGTAGCACCAGATTTGCCCTGCAGTGGGCGAGTAGTAGTAGTAACAGTAGCAGCAATAGCAGTATTAGTAGTATATTTGACATGCACTGGGCCAGTAGTATTTATAGTATTAGTAGAAGCAGCAACAGTATTCGTATTAATACTATTTGCCATGCACTGGGCTAGTAGTACTATTCGTAGTAGTGGTAGCAGCAGCAGGAGAAGTGGCAGCAGCGTGAGTAGAAGTAGCAGTAAATTAGCCCTGCAGTGGGCCAGTTGTAGTATTACCATTAGCAGTAATAGATGTAGTACTAGTAGATTTGCCATACACTGTGCTAGTAGTATTGATACTAGCAGTAGCAGTAGTAGTAATAGTAGTAATATTTGCCATGCACTGGACTACTATTCATAGCAGTAGTAGTAGCAGTAGCAGCAGCAGCAGTACTAGTAATAGTAGTCATATTTGCAATGCACTGTGCTAGTAGTAGTACTAGTAGCAGCAGAAGCAGTAATTGTAGCAGCAGCAGTAGTAGTAGCAGCATTAGTAGTGGAAGCAGCAGTAGTGGTAATAGCAGTAGTACTTGCCATGCACTGGGCTACTAGTAGTAATAGTAGCAGCAGTAGTAGACGTAGCAGCAGTAGTAGACGTAGCAGCAGTAGTGGTAATAGTATTTGTATTTGGCATGCACTGGGCTAGTAGTAGTACTAGTACCAACAGCAGTAGTAGTAGCAGCAATAATAGTACTAGCAGCAGTAGTAGTAATATTAGTAGTGTTTGCCATGCACTTGGGTAGTAGTAGTACTAGTTGTATTGCTGGCTGCAGCAGTAGAAGTGGCAGAAACATCAGTAGTAGTAGCAGGAGATTTGCCCTGCAATGTGCCAATAGTAGTATAACATTAGCATTAATAGGCATAGTACTATAAGATTTGCAATGCACTTGGTTAGTAGTATTGATACTAGTAGTAGCAGTAGTAGCAGCAGCAGTAGGAGTAATATTAGTAGTATTTGCCATGCATTGGATTACTATTAGTAGCAGTAGTAGTAGCAGTAGTAGCCGCAGCAGCAGCAGTACTAGTAATACTAGTAGTATCTGCCATGTACTGGGTTAGTAGTAGTAGTAGCAGTAGCAGCAATAGCAATAGAATTAGTAGATTTGCCATGCACAGTGCTAGTAGTATTGATATTAGTAGTAGCACTAGTAGCAGCATCAGCAGTAGTAGTAATAGTATTAATATTTGCAATACACTGGACTAGTAGTAGTAGCAGTAGTAGTAGTGGTAGCAACAGCAAAAGAAGTGGCAGCAGCAACAGAAGTAGTAGCAGAAGATTTGCCTGGCAGTGGGCCAGTAGTAGTAGAGGAAGTAGCAGCAATACCATTAGTAGTAGTATATTTAACATGCACTGGCTAGTAGTATTGATAGTACTATTAGCAGTAGTAGAAGTAACAGCAGTAGAAGTAATATTTGTTGTATTTGCCATGCACTGGACTACTAGTAGTAGCAGTATTAGTAGCAGTAGTAGCAGCAGCTGCAGCACTAGTAGTAATAGTATTTGTCATGCACTGGACTACTAGTAGTAGCAGTAGTAGCAGCAGCAGCAGTAGTAGTAATAGTCATATTATTTGCCTTGCACTGGACTAGTAGTGGTAGTAGTAGTAACAGCAGCAGGAGAAGTAGCAGCAGTAGCAGTAGTATCAGTAGTAGCAGCAGCAGCAGTAGTAGTAATAGTTGTAATATTTGCAATTCACTGGACTACAAGTAGTAGCAGTAGTAGTAACAGTAGCAGCAATGGCAGCAATAGTAGTAACAGAAGAAGTATTTGCCATACACTGGAGTACTAGTAGTAGCAGTAGTTGTAGTGATAGTGGCAGCAATAAAAGTGGCAGCAACAGCAGTAGTAGTAACAGTAGTGGTACATGCCATGCGCTACACTACTATCAGTAGCAGTAGTAGCAGCAGCAGCAGTAGTAGTTATAGTAGAAGTATTTGCCATGCACGGAGATAGTAGTAGTAGCAGCAGCAACAGCAGAAGTAGCAGCAGCACTACTAGTTGCTACAGTAGTAATAGCAGCAGCAATGGTGGTAATAGTAGTAGTATTTGCCATTCACTGGGCTACTAGTAGTAGTAGCAGTAGCAGCATTAGCAATAGTAGTACTAGATTTGCCTTGCACTGATCTAGTAGTATTGATATTAGTAGTCACAGTAGTAGCAGCATCAGCAGTAGTAGTAATAGCAGTAGTATTTTCCACGAAAAGGGCTAGTATGAGTAGTAGTAGCAGCAGCAGCAGTAGAAGTAGCAGGAGCAGTAGTAGAAGCAGCTGTACTAGTAGTAGAAGCAATAGTGGTAATAGTAGTAGTATCGGCCATGCACTGGTCTAGTAGTAGTAGTAGCAGTAGCAGCAATAGAAGTAGTGGTAGTAGATTTGCCATGCACTGGGCTAGTACTATAGATAATAGTAGTAGCAGTACTAGCAGCAGTTGTGGTAATAGTAGTAGTATTTGCCATACACTGGACTACTAGTAGCAGTAGTAATAGTGGGAGCATCAGGAGTAGAAGTGGCCACAGCAGCAGTAGTAGTAGCACCAGGGTTGCCCTGCAGTGGGACAGTAGTAGTGGTAGCAGTAGCAGCAATAGAAGTACTAGTAGTAGATTTGCCATGCACTGGGGTAGTAGGATTGATAGTACTGGCAGTAGCAGCACTAGTATTTGCCATGCACTGGAATACTATTACTAGCAGAAGTAGTAGAAGTAGTAGCAGCAGCAGCAGCAGTAGTAATAGTAGTAGTATTTGCCATGCACTGGTCTACTAGTAGTATCAGTAGTAGTAGCAGTAATAAAAACAGCAGAGATAGGAGTAGTTATATATATGTAGTATTTTCCATGCACTGGGCTACTAAGAGAACAAGTAGCAGCAGTAGTAGTAGTGGCAGCAGTAGTAGGAGTAGCAGCAGTAGTGTTAATAGTAGTAGTATTTGCCATGCAATGGGCTAGTATTTGTAGTAGTACTAGTGGTCGCAGCAGCAGTAGAAGTGGTAGAAGATTTGCCTGGCAGTGGGCCAGTAGTAGGAGTGGAAGTAGCAACAATAGCAGTCGTAGTAGTAGATTTGCCATGCAATGGCTGGTAGCATATGTAGTAGAATTAGCAGTAGTAGAATCAGCAGCAGTAGTAGTAATAGTAGTTGTATTTGCAATATAGAGGAGTACTAGTTGTAGCAGTAGTAGCAGCAGCATTAGCAGTAGTAGTAATAGGAGTAGTATTGTCGATGCACTGGTCTAGTAGTTGTAGTAGTAGTAGTGGTAGCAGCAGCAGTAGAAGTGGCAGGAACAGCAGTAGTAGTAGCAGCAGATTTGCCTTTCAGTGGGCCAATAGTAGTAGTAGTAAATTAGCCTTTCACTGGGCTAGTAGTATTGACAGTAGTAGTAGAAGTAGTAGCAGAAGCAGTAGTAGAAGTAGCAGCAATAGTGGTAATAGAAGTAGTATTTGCCATGCACTGTGCTAGTAGTAATAGTACTGGTAGTAGCAGCAGTAGAAGTGGCCACAGCAGCTGTAGTAGTAGCACCAGATTTGGCCTGTAGTGGGCCAGTAGTAGTAGTAGAAATAGCATCAATAGAAGTACTATAAGTAGATTTGCCATGCACTGGGTTTGTAGTATTTATAATTGTAGCAGCAGCAGCAGTAGTAGTAATAGTAGTAGTATTTGCCATGCACGGGACTACTAGTAGTAGCAGTAGTAGAACAGTAGTAGAAACAGCAGACGTAGGAGTAGTTATAGTAGTTGTATATTCCATGCACTGGGCTAGTAATAGTACAAGTAGCAGCAGTAGTAGTATTCGCTACAGTAGTAGGAGTAGCAGCAGTAATGGTAATAGTAGTAGTATTTGCCATGCAACGGGCTAATAGTAGTAGTGGTAACAGCAACAGTAGAAGTGGCAGAAGATTACTCTGGCAATGGGCCAGTAGTAGTAGTGGAAGTAGCAGCAATAGCAGTAGTAGTAGTAGATTGTCCATGCACTAGTCTACTAGTATTGATAGTAGTATTAGCAGTAGTAGAAGCAGCAGCAGTAGTAGTAATAGTATTTGTATTTGCCATGAACTGGACTATGAGTAGAAACAGTAATAGTTGGAGTGGTAGCAGCAGCAACAGTAGTAGTAATAGTATTTTCCATGCCCTGGACTACTTGTAGTATCAGTAGTAGTATCAGAAGTAGCAGCAGCAGCTGTAGTAGTAATAGTAGTAGTATTTGTCATGCACTGGACTACTATTAGTAGCAGTAGTAGTAGCAGTAGTAGAAAGAGCAGACATAGGAGTAGTTATAGTAGTACTATATTCCATGCACTGTGCTAGTAATAGTACAAGTAGCAGCAACAGTAGTAGTAGCAGCAGAAGGAGTAGCAGCAGTAGTGATAACAGAAACAGTATTTCCCATGCAATGGGCTACTAGTAGTAGTAGTAGAGGTAACAGCCACAGTAGAAGTGGCAGAAGATTTGCCCAGCAGTGGGCCAGTAGTAGTAGTAGTAGCAGTAGCAGCAATAGCAGTAGTAGTAGTAGTAGATTTGCCATGCACTGAACCAGTAGTATTGATAGTATTAGTGGCAGTAATAGCAGCAGCAGAAGTTGTAATAATAGTAGTAGTATTGCTAAGCACTGCACTATTAGTAGCAGCAGTTGTAGTAGCAGTAGTAGCAGCAGCAGGAGTAGTAGTAATAGTAGAAGTATTTACCAGGCACTGGGCTACTAGTACAAGCAGTAGTAGTATCAGTAGTAGCAGAATCAACAGTAGTAGTAATTGTAGTAGTATTTGCCACACACTGGGCTGGTTGTTGAAGAAGTAGTAGAGGTAGCAGCAGAAGCTGAACTGGCAGCAGAAGCAGGAGTAGTAGCAGCAGATTTGCCAGGCAGGGGGCCAGTAGTAATAGTAGCAGTAGGAGCAATAGGAGTAGTAGTGGTAGATTTACTATTCATTGGGTTAGTAGTATTGATAGTAGTAGCAGTAGTAGCAGCAGAAGCAGCAGTAGTAATAGTAGTAGTAATTGCCATGCACTCGACTACTAGATTTAGCAGTAGTAGTAGCAGTAGTAGCAACAGCAGCAGCAGTAATAGGAAGAGTTGTAGTATTTGCAATGCACTGTGATAGTAGTAATACTAGTAGCAGCAAGAGCAGCAAAAGTAGTAGCAGCAGTAGTAATAACAGCAGTAGTAGTGGTAGAAGCAGTAGTGGTAATAACAGTAGTACTTGCCATGCACTGGGCTAGTAGTAGTCCTAATAGCAGCAGTAGTAGTAGTAGCACCAGTAGTAGTAATAGCAGCAGTAGCAGCAGTAGTGATAATAGTAGTAGCACTTGGAATGGACTGGGCTAGTAGTAGTACTAGTAGCAGCAGCAGTATTAGTAGAAGCAGTAGTAGTAATAGCAGCAGTAGTGGTAATATTTGTAGTGTTTGAAATGCACTGGGGTAATAGTAGTAGTAGTTGCATTGGTAGCAGTTGCAGTAGAATTGACAGAAACATCAGTACTAGTAGCAGCAGATTTTCTCTGCAGTATGAAAGTAGTACTATTAGCCTTAGCACTAATAAGATTAGTACTAGTAGATATGCATGCACTGGATTAGTAGTATTGATACTAGTAGTAGCAGTAGTATCAGCAGCAGCAGTAGTAATATTAGTAATATTTGCCATGCACTGGACTATTATTAGTAGCAGTAGTAGTAGGAGTAGTAGCAGCAGCAGCAGCAGTAGTAATAAGTAGTAGTATCGGCCATGCACTGGGTTAGTAGTAGTAGTAGCAGTAGCAGAAATAGAAATAGTGGTAGTAGATTTGCCATGCACTCAGCTAGTAGTATTGATATTAGTAGTAGCAGTAGGAGCAGCATCAGAAGTAGTAGTAATAATATTACTATTTGCAATGCACTGGACTACTAGTAGTAGCAGCAGTAGTAGAACTAGCAGCAGCAGCAGCAGTAGTAATAACAGTAGTGTTATTTGGCATGCCACGGGCAAGTAGTAGTAGTAATAGTACTAGCAGCAGCAGTAGAATTAGAAGCAGTAGCATTAGTAGTAGCAGCAGTAGTAGTAATAGCAGCAGTAATAGTAGTAGCAGCAGTAGTGGTAATAGTAGTAGTATTTGGCATGGACTGGGCTAGTAGTGGTACTAGTAGCAGCAGCAGTAGTAGTAACAGCATTAGTAGTATTAGCAGCAGTAGTAGTAGTAGCAGATTACTGGTAATATTTGTAGTGTTTGAATGCACCTGGGTAGTAGTTCTAGTAGTTGTACTGGTAGCAGCAGCAGTAGAATTGGCAGCAACAGATGTAGTAGTAGCAGCAGATTTGCCCTGCAGTGTGTAAGTAGTAGTATTAGCATTAGCACTAATAGGTGTAGAACTAGTAGATTTTCCATGCACTGGGTTAGAATTATTGATATTAGTAGTAGCAGTAGTAGCAGCAGCAGCAGTAGTACTAATATTAGTAGTATTTTCCATGCACGGGACTACTATTAGTAGCAGTAGTAGCAGCAGCAGCAGAGTAGTGGTAATAGTAGTAGTAGCAGCAGCAGCAGTAGAAGTAGCAGCAGTAGTGGTAATAGAAGTAGTATTTGCCATGCACTGGGCTAGTAGTAATAGTAGTGGTAGTAGCAGCACTAGAAGTGGCCGCAGCAGCAGGAATAGTAGCACCAGATTTTCCCTGCAGTGGGCCAGTAGTAGTAGAAGCAGTAACAGCAATAGAAGTAGTAGTAGCAGATTTGCCATGCACTGTACTACAAGTAGTAGCAGCAGTAGCAGCAGCAGCACTACTAGTTACACTACAAATATTTGCCATGCACTGGGCTAGTAGTGGTACTAGTAGCAGCAGTAGTAGCAGCATTAGTAGAAGTCACAGCAGTAGTGGTAATAACAGTAGCATTTGCCATGAACTGGGATAGCAGTAGTAGTAGTAGTAGTGGTAGGAGCAGCAGTAGAATAGGCAGCAGCAGTACTAGTGGCAGATTTGACCTGCAGTGGGCCAGTAATAGTAGTAGCAGTATCAGAATTAGCAGTACTCGTAGAAGATTTTCCATGAACTGGGCTAGTAGTATTAATACTAGTAGTAGCAGTATTAGCAGGAGCAGCAGTAGTAGTAATAGAAGTAGTATTTGCCATGCACTGGACTACAAGTAGTCACAGTACTTGTAGAATTAGTAGCATCAGCAGCAGTAGTAATAATAGTATAGTATTTGCCATGCCCTGGGCTAATAGTAGTAGTAGTAGCACTAGTAGCAGCAGCAGTAGAATTAGCAGTAGCAGTAGTAGCAGCATCAATAGTAATAGTAATAGTAGTAGTATTTGCCACGAACAGGGCTAGTATGAGTAGTAGTAGCAACAGCAGCCATAGAAGTAGCAGCAGCAGTAGTAGTAAAAGCAGTACTAGTAGTAGCAGCAGTAGTGGTAACACTAGTAGTATCTGCCAAGCACTGGGCTAGTAGTAGTAGTAGCAGTAATAGCAGCAACAGTAGAAGTAACAGCAGCAGTAGTCAGAGTAGCAGCAGTTGTGGCAATAGTAGAAGTATTTGCCATGTATTTGTCCACTAGTAGTAGCAGTAGTAATAATGGTAGCAACAATATTAGAGGTGGCCACAGCAGCGGCTGTAGTAGCACCAGATTTGTCCTGCAGTGGGATAGTAGTAGTAGTAGCAGTAGCAGCAATAGAAGTATTAGTAGTAGATTTGCCATGCACTGAGTTGGTAGTATTGATAGTAGAAGCAGTATCAGCCGTAGTAGTAATAGTCGTAGTATTTGCGATGCACTGGTCTACTACTAGTAGTCCTAATAGTAGCAGTAGTAGAAACAGCAGATTAGGAGTAGTTATAATAGTAGTATTTTCCATGCACTGAGTTAGTACTAGAACAAGTAACAACACTAATAGTACTAGCAGCAGTAGTAGGAGTAGCAGCAGTAGTGATAATAGTAGTAGTATTTGCCATGAAATGGACTAGTTGTTGTAGTAGTAGTATTGTCGCAGCAGCAGTAGAAATGGTAAAAGTTTTGCCTGGCCGTGGGCCAGTAGTAGTAGTGGAATTAGCAGCAATAGCAGTAGTGGTAGTAGATTTGCCATGCACTGGCTAGTAGTATTCATAGTAGTAGAAGCAGCAGCAGTAGTAGTAATAGTAGTAGTATTTGCCATACACTGGACTACTAGTAGTAGCAGTAGTAGTAGTGGTAGCCACAGCAATAGAAGTGGCAGCAGCAACAGAATTGGAAGCAGCAGATTTGCCCTATAATTGGCCAGTAGTAGTAGTAGTAGCAGTAGCTGAAATAGCAGTAGTAGATTTGCCATGCACTGAGCTAGTAGTATTGATAGTAGTAGTAGCAGTTGTAGCAGCAGCTGCAGTAGTAGTAATAGTTGTAGTATTTGCCATGCACTGTAATACTAGTAGTAGCAGTAGTAGCAGCAGCAGCAGTTGTAGTAGTAATTATAGTAGTATTTGCAATGCACTGGACTACAAGTTTTAGCAATACTAGTAGAAGTAGAAGCAGCAGCAGCAGTAGTAGTAATAGTCGTGTTATATGCCATGCCCTAGGCTAGTAGTAGTAGTAGTAGCAGCAGCAGCAGTAGAATTAGAAGCAGTAGCAGTAGTAGTAGCAGCAGTATTGGTAATGTCTGTAGTGTTTGAAATGCACTGGGGTAGTAGTAGTATTCGTCGCTGTATTGGTAGCAGCAGCAGTAGAATTGACAGCAACATCAGTAGTAGTATTAGCAGATTTGCCCTGCATTATACAAGTAGTAGTATTACCATTAACACTAATAGGTGTAGTACTAGTAGATATGCCATGCACTGGGTTAGTAGTATTGATACTAGTAGTAGCAGTAGTAGCAGAAGCAGCAGTAGTAGTAGCATTACTACAATGTGCCATGCACTGGACTACTATTACTAGCAGTAGTAGTAGCAGCAGCAGCAGCAGTAGAGGTAATAGTAGTAGTATATGCTATGCATTGGGTTAGTAGTAGTACTAGCAGTAGCAGCAATAGCAATAGTAGTAGTAGACTTGCTGTGCACTGGGCTAGTAGTATTGATATTAGTAGTAGCAGCATCAGCAGTAGTAGTAATAGTATTAATATTTCCAATGCACTGGACTACTAGTAGTAGTAGTAGCAATAGTAGCAGCAGCAGCAGCAGTAGTGCTAATAGTAGTAGTATTCCATGCACTGGACTACTAGTAGTAGCAGTAGTAGTAGTGGTAGCAACAGCAATAGAAGTGGCAACAGCAACAGAATTAGTAGCAGCAGATTTGCCCTGAAGCTGGCCAGTATTATTAGTAGTAGCAGTAGCAAAATTAGCAGCAGTAGTAGTAGATTTGCCATGCACTGAGCTAGTAGTATTGATAGTAGTAGTAGCAGTAGTAGCAGCATCAGGAGTATTAGTACTATTAGTAGTATTTGCAATGCACTGGACTACTAGTAGTAGCAGTAGTAGTAGCAGTAGTAGCATCAGCAGGAGTAGTAGTAATCGTAGTAGTATTTATCAGGCACTGGGCTAGAAGTACTTTTTTAGCACCAGCATCACTAGAAGTAACAGCAGCTGCAGTAGTAGTAGCAGCACTAGAGGTAATAGTAATAGTATTTGCAATGTGCTGGGCTAATAGTAGTGGTAGAAGCAGCAGTACAAATGACAAGAGCAGCAGTAATAGTAGCAGCAGATATTTCCTGCAGTGAGCCAGTAGTAGGAGTAGCAGTAGAAGCAATAGGAGTAGTAGTACAGATTTACCTTGCACTGGGCTAGTAGTATTGATACTAGAATTAGCAGTAGTAGCAGCAGCAGCAGTAGTAGTAACATTAGTAGTATTTGCCAGGCACTGGACTACTAATAGTAGCAGTAGTAGTAGCATTAGTAGCAGCAACAGCAGCAGTAGTGGTAACAAGTAGTAGTATCAGCCATGCACTGGGTTAGTAGTAGTAGCAGCAGTAGCAGCAATAGAAGTAGTAGTAGTAGATTTGCCATGCACTGGGCTAGTAGTATTGATAATACTAGTTGCAGTAGTAGCAGCATCAACAGTAGTAGTAATATTTGTAATATTTGCAATGCACTGGACTACTAGTAGTAGCAGTAGTAATAGCAGTAGCAGCAACAGCAGCAGTAGTAGTAAAGAAGTAGTATTTTCCATACAACGGACTACTAATAGTAGCAGTAGTAGTAGTGGTAGCAGCAGCAATAGAAGTGGTGGCAGCAGCAGTAGTAGCAGCAGGTTGGCCAAACAGTGGGCCAATAGTAGTAGTAGCAGTAGCAGCCATAGCACTAATAGTAGTAGATGTGCCATGCACTGGGCTAGTAGTATGGATACTAGTAGTAGCAGTAGTAGTAGCATCAGAGTAGTAATAGTATTAGCAATGCACTGGACTACTACTAGTAGCAGTATTAGTAGCATTAGTACAAGCAGCAGCAGCAGTAGTAACAGTAGCATTATTTGCCATGCAGTGGGCTAGTAGTATTAGTAGTAGCAGCAGCAGCAGTAGAAGTAGCAGCAGCAGTAATAGTAGTAGCATCACTAGTAGTAATAGTAGTAGTATTTGCCAAGCATTGAGGGAGGAGTAGTAGTAGTAGTAGTACTCGTAGCAGTAGCAGTAGAAGTGGAGCAGCAGCAGTAGTAGTAGCAGCAGATTTGCCCTGCAATGGGCGAGTAGTAGGAGTAGAAGTAGCAGCAATAGCAGTAGTAGTAGTAGATTTGCCATGCACAGGGTTGTTAGTATTGATAGTAGTAGTAGAAGTAGTAGCAGCAGCAGCAGTAGTAGTAATATAGTAGAATTTGCCATGCACTGGATTACTACTAGTAGCAGTTAGCAGCACTAGTAGCAACAGCAGCAGTAGTAGTAATAGTAGTAGTATTCGCCATGAACTGGACTACTAGGAGTAGCAGTAGTAGGAGCAGTTGTAGTTGCAGCAGCAGTAGTGGTAATAGTAGTAATATTTGCCATGGACTGGACTAGTAGTAGTAGTAGTAGAATTAGCAGCAGTGGTAGAAGTAGCAACAGCAGCAGTAGTAGTAGCAGCAGCAGTAGTAGTAGTAGTAGCAGTAGTGGAAATAGTAGTAGTATTTGCCATGCACTGTACTACAAGCAGTAGTAGCAGCAGCAGTAGCACTACTAGTTATAGTAGTAGTATTTGCCATGCACTGGGCTAGTAGTGGTATTAGTAGCAGCAGTAGTAGTAGTAGAATCATTAGTAGTAGTAGCAGCAGTAGTGGTAATAATAGTAGTATTTGCCATGAACTGGGCTAGTAGTAGTAGTAGTAGTGGTATCAGCAGCAGGAGAAGTGGGAGCAGCAGCAGTAGTAGTGGCAGAAGATTTGCCCTGCAGTGGGCCAGTAGTAGTATTAGCAGTAGCAGAAATAGAAGTAGGTTTCCATGCACTGGGCTAGTAGTATTGTTAGTAGTAGTTGCAGTAGTAGCAGCAGCAGCAGTAGTAGTAATAGTAGATGTATTTGCAATACACTGGACAACTGATTATAGCAGTAGTAGTAGCAGTAGTAGCAGTAGCAGCAGCAGTAGTAGTAAGAGAAGCAGTATTTGCCATACACTGGGCTCGTAGTAGTAGCAGCAGCAGCAGTAGTAGCAGCAGCAATAGTA
Organism: Globicephala melas; assembly: GCF_963455315.2. NCBI lineage: Eukaryota > Metazoa > Chordata > Mammalia > Artiodactyla > Delphinidae > Globicephala > Globicephala melas. Next base: position 58,699,405 of record NC_083333.1, read on the forward strand.
GTAGTATCACCAGTAGAGGTAATACTAGTAGTATTTGCCATGCAATGTGCTAGTAGTAGCAGTAGTAGTAATGGTAGCTGCAGTTGTAGAAGTGGCAGCAGCAGCACTTATAGTAGCAGCAGATTTGCCTGGCAGTGGGCAAGTATTAGTAGTAAAAGTATCAGCAATAGCAGTAGTAATAGTAGATTTGCCATGCACAGGGCTAGTAGTATTGATAGTACTAATAGCAGTAGCAGCAGCAGCAATAGTAGTAATAGTAGTAGTATTTGCCATGCACAGGACTACTAGTATTAGTAGTAATAATAGCAGTAGTAGCAGCAGCAGCAGCAGTAGTAGTAGTAGTAGCAGTGGTAGCAGCAGCAGCAATAGTAGTAATAGTAGTAGGATTTGCCATGCACTGTGCTAGTAGTACTAGTAGTAGTAGTAGCAGCAGTAGTGGTAATATTAGTAGTATTTGCCATGCACTGGACTACTAGTAGTAGTATTAGTAGTAGCTGTAGTAGCAGCAAGAGCAGTAGTAATAACAGTAGTAGTGTTTGCCATGCACTTGGCTAGTACTAGTAGTAGTAGTAGCAGCAGCAGTAGAAGTTGCAGCAGTAGTGGTAATAGTAGTAGTATTTGCCATGCACTGGGCTAGTAGTAGTAGTTGTAGTAGTGGTAGCAGCGACAGTACAAGTGGGAACAGCAGCAGCAGTAGTAGCATCAGTAGTAGTATTTGCCTTTCACTGGACTACATGTAGTAGCAGTAGTAGTAGCAGTAGTAGCAGTGGCAGCACCAGTACTAGTTATTGTAGTAGTACTTGCCATGCACTGGGCTAGTAGTAGTACTAGTAGTGGCTGTACTATTAGTAGCAGCAGTAGTAGTAGTAGCAGCAGTAGTGGTAATAGTAGTAGTATTTGCCATGCACTGGGCTGGTAGTAGTAGGAGCAGTAGTGTTAATAGTAGTAGTATTTGGGATGCAATGGGCTAGTAGTAGTACTAGTAGCAGCAGTAGTACTAGTAGTAGCAGCAGTAGTAGTAGTAGCAGCAGTAGTGATAACTGTATTAGTATTTGTAATTCACTTGTCTAGTAGTAGTAGTGGTAGTAGTGGTAGCAGCAGCAGTAGAAGTGGTAGCAGCAGCATTAGTAGCAGCAACAGATTTACCCTGCAGTGTGCCAGTAGTAGTAGTAGCAGTAGCAGCAATAGCATTAGTCATAGTAGCAATAGTAGTAGTATTTGCCATGCACTGGACTACTAGTAGTAGCAGTAGTAGTAGCAGAAGCAACAGCAGTAATAGTAATAGTAGTAGTATTTGCCATGCACAGGGCTAGTAGTAGCAGTAGTAGAAGTAGAAGCAGTAGAAGCAGCAGCAGCAGCAGTAGTAGTGGCAAAAGATTGGCCCTGCAGTGGGCCAGTAATAGTAGTAACATAAGCAGCAATAGCAGTAGTATTAGTAGATTTGCTAAGAAGTGGGCTAGAAGTATTGATTGTAGTAGTAGTAGCAGCAGCAGCAGCAGCAGTAGTAGTAATAGAAGTAATATTTGCCATGCACTGGACTACTAGTAGTAGAAGTAGTTGCATCAGTAGTAGCAGCAACATCAGCAGTAGTAGTAATAGTAGTATTTGCCATGCACTGGGCTAGTAGTAGTAGTAGTAGTGGTAGCAGCAGCAGTAGAAGTGGCAGCAGCAGCAGTAGTAGTAGCAGCAGATATGCTCTGCATTGGGCCAGTAGTAGTAGTAGCAGTAGCAGCAATAGCAGTAGTAGTAGTATATTTTCCATGCACTGGGCTAGTAGTATTGATAGTAATAATAGCAGTAGGAGCAGCAGCAGCAGTAGTAGTAATATTAGTATTTGTCATGCACTGGACTACTAGTAGTAGCAGTAGTAGTAACAGTAGTAGCAGCAGCAGCAGCAATAGTACTAATATTATTTGCTATGCACTGGACTACTAGTAGTAGCAATAGTAGTATCAGTAGTAGCAGCAGCAGCAGTAATAGTAATAGTGTAGTATTTGCCATGCAATGGACTAATAATAGTAGTAGTAGTAGCAGCAGTTAAAGTAGCAGCAGCAGTAGTAGTAGTAGCAGCAGTAGTGATAATAGTAGTACTAGTTGAAATGCACTGGGCTAGTAGTAGTAGTAGTTTCAGAAGCAGTAGAAGTGGCAGCAGCAGCAGTAGTACTATCAGCAGAATTACCCTGCAGTGGCCGTAAGTAGTAGTAGCAGTTGCAGCAAGAGCAGTAGCAGTAGTAGTAATAGTAGAAGTATTTCCCATGCACTGGACTACTAGTAGTAGCAGTAGTATTAGCAGTATTAGCAGCAGCACTAGTAGTAATAGTAGTAGTATTTGCTGTGCACTGGACTGCTAGTAGTAGCAGTAGTAACAGCAGTAGAAGTAGCAGCAGAAGCAGTAGTAGTTATAGCAGCAGTATTTGCCATGCACTGGACTACTAGTTGTAGCATTAGTAGTAGCAGTACAAGCAATAGCAGTAGTATTAGTAAATTTGCCATGCACTGGACTAGTAATATTGATAGCATTAGTAGCAGTAGTAGCAGCAGCAGCAGTAGAAGTAGCAGCAGCAGTAGTTGTAGTAGTAACAGAAGTAGTAGCAGCAGCAGCAGCAGTAGTAGTAATAGTAGTACTATTTGTCATACACTGCACTAATAGTAGTAATAGTAACAGCAGCAGCAGTAGAAGTAGCAGCAGCAGCAGTAGTAGCAGTAGTAGTGGTACTAACATCAGTAGTAGAAATAGTAGTAGGATTTGCCATGCACTGGGCTAGTAGTACTATTAGTAGTGGTATCAGAAGAAGTAGAAGTGACAGCAGCATCATTAGTAGTAGCAGCAGATTTGCAATACAGTGGGCCAGTCATAGTAGTAGCAATAGCAGCAATATCGGTAGAAGAAGTATATTTGCCATGAACTGGGTTAGTAGATTTGATAGTAGTAGAAGCAGTATAGCAGCAGCAGCAGTAGTAGTAATTGTGGTAGTATTTGCCATGCACTGGACTACTAGTTTTAGCAGTAGAAGTAACATTACTAGGAGGAGCAGCAGTAGGAGTAATAGCAGTAGTATTTGCCGTGCACTGGACTACCATTAGTAGCAGTAGTAGTAGCACTATTAGCAGCAGCAGCAGTAATAGTAAAAGTAATAGTATTTGGCAAGCACTGGACTACTAGTAGTAGCAGTAGTACCAGCAGTACCAGTAGCAGGAGCAGCAGTATTAGTAATAGGAGTAGTACTTGCCATGCACTGGACTACTAGTAGTAGCATTAATAATAGTGGAAGAACCATCAATAGAAGTGGCATCAGCAGCAGTAGTAGTAGCAGCAGATTTGCCCTGCAGTGGGGCAATAGTAGTAGTAGCAGTAGCAGCCATAGCAGTAGTAGTAGTAGATTTGCCATACACAGGGTTAGTAGTATTGATAGTAGAAGTAGCAATAGTAGAAGCATCAGGAGTACTAGTAGAATTAGTAGTATTTGCAATGCACTGGACTACTACTAGTAGCAGTAGTAGTAGAATTAGTACAAGCAGCAGCAGTAATAGTAATAGTAGTAGTATTTGTCATGCACTGGGCTAGTAGTAGTAGTAGTAGCAGCAGCAGTAGAAGTAGCAGCAGCAGCAGTAGTAGTAGCAGCATGCCTCCAAGAGAAAGTTGGCTGGCATTCTTACTGCAATTTAAGTCCTATTCTTCCAGTGGCACTTCAGGCTTTTGAATAGCCACAGGCCCAGAAGCATAGCTACGGCGTTCCTTGGTTGAAGCACTTCCCCTGATGCAGAACACCCTACTTCGAGAAGTTTATTCATGGAAGGAAACACTGGGTAAACTGTGTCTCTTTTGACTGCATAGAAACCACAGGGATGTGTGTTGTGTGTACCCATGGAAATGGGGGCCTGCTGGAACTACCCTTGCTTCCAGTTTTGAAGGATGCATTCATACTACCTTGAAGCTAGATGACATTCACATCTGTTGACAGGCTTTTAGCCCCTGTACGCATGCTTCTGGGACAAAAATGAATTCCCTCTGGCTAAACCGGGTGCTTGCATGGCCACGGTGGGGCTCAGCCTGCCATGCTCTAAATCTAAAGGGAAATTCTACATGAGAACTTGCCTCCAAGTTAGACCCTGAATACCGTGCAGAAAGGGAGGCGTGCAGCTGTTTCCATGTGGTTTTAATCACTATTCAGCTTTATTTTGAAGGAAGTACCTTTTACAGGACTCCTAGCCGTTCTGATGTGCATCATTTTCCTTCCAATGTCACTGAGTACCTCCAGACACCTGTGAGCTGGCTGAGCAACATCAAGGCCCATTGTTCGGTCCCTCGGAGGCCCACTGTGTGTGCGGAGTGATGGGCAACACACTGCACGTTCCTTAAGGAGAACTACATTTCCAGAGCCCTCAAACATCATCAGGACCACATTTCTGGTGAGTCCAAAGTGCCCTGGAAATCTTTATCATTGCCCATGTGTGTGCTGCCATGAGAAAACAATGTTCTTTGAATACTTCAAGGACTTCGTACCTGAAGTCACTCTGCTCGAGGAGAAAGTCAGCTTCCTACCATGCTGTGTCACTCATGGGGCACTCAGCATGTGCACAAGCCTGGAGGTATGGCCCTGATTTGCCATGCAGAAGCGGAGGCATGCAGCAGTTTGCATGGGGCCATGGCCTCTGCTCTGCATATCTTTAAGAGCAACACAGGATTTTGGACACCTAGGAGGCTCGCGTGGGCACCCTGTTCCCAGCAGGAAAACTGAGTACCCACAGGGCACCCTGGGTGTGTTAGGCAACACCCAGGCACGTAGACCTTTGTAGCCACTCTGTGTATTCTGAGTGTAGGGAAATGAACTGCACCCTCTTTTGGAGCAGCTTAATTTCTCCAGGACTCCCACACATTCACGAACACCGTTCTGGAATATCCCACATGCCGTCGAAGTCTTACGCATTGCCCTAGTGTGAGCTGAGATGAGAGAAACTTTCGGCTTCGCATTCCATCTAGGCCAGCCTACCTGAAGTCGCCGTGCCTCCAAGAGAAAGTCGGCTTGCGTTCTTACGCAATGTAAGTCCTGTTTTTCCTGTGGCACTGCAGGCTTTTGAATAGCCACAGACAGCGAGGAGTAGCTACGGCATTCCTTGGTTGAGGCAGTTCGCTTGATGAAGAACACCCTACTTCGAGAAGTTGATTCAGGGAAGGAAACACTGGGTAACCTGTGTCTCTTTTGACTTGTTAGAAACCACAGGGATGTATGCTGAGTGTGGCCATGGAAATGGGGTCCTGCTAGAACTAGCCGTGCTTTCCCATTTTGAAGGTTGTTTTCATGATGCCTTGAATCGACCTGACATACCCTGCTCTTGTAAGGCCTGTAAACCCTGTAAGAATGCTTCTGGAGAAAAAATGAGTTTGTTCTGTCTAAACCAGGTGCATCCATGGCCACGGTGGTGGTCAGCCTGACAAGCTCTAACGCTAAAGGGAAACTCAACAAGAGAATTTGCCTCCAGGTTAGGCCCTGAGTAGCTGTGAAGAAAGGGAGGCATGTGGCACTTTCCATGATTTCTTAATCGCTGTTCTGCTTTATTTTAAAGGAAGTACTCTTTTGAGGACTCCTAGGCCCCTCGGGTGTGCATCATTCTTCCTCCAAGGTCACTGAGCACCTCCAGACCCCTGTAGCCTGGCTGCACAAACTCGAGATACATTGGTCTTTTCATCAGAAGCCCTCTGTTTGTGCTGAGTGATGGACAACAAAATGAACGTTCCTTGAGGAGAGCTACATTTCCAGAGCACTCGAACAGCCTCAGGACCACATTTCTTGTGAGTCCGAAAGGCCCAGGAAGTCTTTGTCATGGCCCTTGTGTGAGTTGCCATGAGAAAACACTCTACTTGGAATAAGTCAAGGACCTCGCACCAGAAGTCACTCTGCTTGAGGAGAAACTCAGCATCTTACCATGTTGTGTCACTAACTGGACACCCAACATGAACACATGCCTGGAGGTAAGGCCCTGATTTGCCCTACAGAGATGGAGTCGTGCAGAAATTTCCATTAGGCCGTCACCTCTGCTCTGCATATTTTTAACTGCACAACAGTTTTCTGCACACCTAGGAGGATCGCTTGGGCACCCTGTTGCCAGCAGGTAAACTGAGTACTCCCAGGCCCTGCTAGGTCTGCTAAGCAACATCCAGGCCAGTAGCACTTTGGAGCCACTCTGTGTGTGCAGAGTGTTGAGCAACACACTGCACTCTCTTTAGGAAGAGCTTTATTTCCCCAGCACTCCCACACATTCACGAACACGGTTCTGTCATGTGAAACATGCCGTTGAATTCTTATGCATTGCCCTAGTCTGAGCTGCACTCAGAGAAACCCTCGGCTTCACATTCCTTCTAGAACCTCCTGCCTGAAGTCACCCTGCCTCATAGAGAAAGTCGGTTTGTGTTCTTACTGCAATTTAAGTCCTGTTCTTCCTGTGGCACTGCAGGCTTTTGAATAACCACAGGCCCAGATGCATAGCTACGGCGTTCCTTGGTTGAGGCAGTTTGTTGGATGCAGAACACCCTACTTTGAGAAGTTGATTCAGTGAAGAAAACACAGGGTAAACTGTGTGTCTTTTGACTTATTAGAAACCACAGGGATGTATGCTGGGTGTGCCCTTGGAAACTGGGGCTTTCTGGAACTAACCTTGCTTCCTGGTTTGAAGGCTGCAGTCATGCTGCTTTGAAGCTACCTGACATTCACTGATTTTTGCAGGCATGTAGCCCTTCTAGGCATGCTTCTAGGAAAAAAATGAACTTCCTCTGTTTAAACCGGGTGCTTCAATGGCCGCAGTGGGGCTCAGCCTGCCATGCTCTAGAGCTGTAGGGAAACTCAACGTGAGAACTTGCCTCCAAGTTAGGCCCTGAATAGCCATGCAGAAAGGGAGGCATGCAGCTGTTTCCATGTGGTCTTAGTCGCTTTTCTGCTTTATTTTAAAGGAAAAACCCTTTAGAGGACTCTTAGCGCCTTGGATGTGCATCATTTTCCCTCCAATGTCACTGCGTACCTCCAGACACCTGTGGGCTGGCTGAGCAATATCGAGGCCCATTGGTCGGTCCCTCGGAGGCCATCTGTGTGTGCAGAGTGACGGACAACACAATGCACGTTCCTTAAGGAGAGCTACATTGCCAGAGCCCTTGAAGGGCCTCAGGGCCACATGTCTGGTGAGTGCGACGTGCCCTGGAAGATTTTGTCATGGCCTTGGAGTGATCCGCCATGAAAAAACACTGTGCATTGAATACTTCGAGGACGTCGTACCTGAAATCACTCTGCTCAAGGAGTAAGTCAGCTTCCTACAATGCTGCGTCACTGACAGAACACTCAGCGTGAGCACATGCATGGGGGTATGGCCCTGATTTGCCGTGCAGAAGCAGAGGCCTGCAGCACAGGAAATGAGGCCATGGCCCCTGCTCTGCAAATCTTTAACTGCAGCACAGTTTTCTGGACACCTAGCAGGTTCGCGTGGGCACCCTGTTCCCAGTAGGAACACTGAGTACCCACAGGACCCCGTGGGTCTGCTAATCAACATCCAGGCCAGTAGCCCTTTGGAGACACTCTGGGTATGCCGAGTATAGGGAAACGCCCTGCACTCTCTTTTGGGGCAGCTTAATTTCCCCAGCACTCGCACACGTTCAACAATACCATTCTAGCATGTCCCACCTGGCGTGGAAGTCTTACACATTTCCCTAGTCTGAGCTATACTCAGAGAAACACTCGGCTTCACGTAGCATCTGGGACGTCCTGCTTGAAGACACCATGACTGCTAGAGAAAGTCGGCTGGCGTTCTTACTGAAATTTAAGACCTGCTCTTCCTGTGCACTGCAGACTTTTGAATAGCCACAGGCCCAGAGGCGTAGCTGTGGCGTTCCTTGGTTGATGCAATTTCCTTGATGCAGAACATCCTACTTCGAGAAGTTGACTCAGGGAAGGAAACACAGGGTAACCTGTGTCTCTTTGGACTTGTTAGAAACCACAGTGATGTATGCTGAGTGTGCCAATGAAAATGGGGGCCTGCTGGAACTAGCCCTGCTTTCCCATTTTGAAGGCTGCATTCATGCTGCCTTGTAGCTACCTAACATTCCCTGCTCCTGACAGGCCTGGAAACCCTATAAGAATGCTTTGGGGAAAATAATGAGTTTGCTCTGTCTAAACCAGGTGCTTCCATGACCACAATGATGATCCGCCTGATAAGCTCTAGAGCTTAAGGGAATCTCAAGGTCAAAAGTTGCCTCCAGGTTAGGCCCTTAGTAGACGTGCAAAAAAGGAGGCATACAACTGTTTCCATGAGTTCTTAGTCACTTATATGCTTTATTTTAAAGGAAGTACACTTTTGAGGACTCCTGGGCTTCTCGGGTATGCATCATTTTTACTCCAAGATCACTGAGGACATCCAGATCCCTGTGGGCTGGCTAAGCAAATATGAGGCCCATTTGTTGATCCCTCGGAGGCCCTCTGTGCATGCTGAGTGATGGGCAACAAACTGTAGGATCCTTCTGGAGAGCTATATTTCCAGAGTCCTCGAACGGCCTCAGCACAACACTGCTCATGAGTCCGAAGTGCCCAAGAACATTTTGTCATGGCCCTTGTGTGAGCTGTCATGAGAAAACACTCTGCTTTGAATACTTCGAGGCCCTCGTACGTGAAGTTACTCTGCTCGAGGAGAAAGTCAGCATCTTACCATGCGGTGTCGCTACCGGCACACCCAGCAGGAACACATGCCTGGAAGTAAGGCCCTGATTTGCCGTGCAGAAGCGGAGGCGTGCAGCAGTTTCCATGAGCTGGTGGACTCTGCTCTGCATACCTTTAACGGCAGAACAGTTTTCCGGACACCTAGGAGGCTAGCGTGGGCACCCTGTTGCCGGCAGGAACACTGAGTACCCCCAGGCGCACCTGGGTCTGCTAAGCAACATCCAGTCCCGTAGACCTTTAGAGCCCCTCTGTGCATGCCGAGCGTAGAGAAACGCACTGCACTCTCTTTTGGAGCATCTTAATTTCCTCAGCACTCGCGCACGTTCACGAACACCGTTCTGGCACGTCCCACATGGCGTAGAAATCTAACGCGTTGCCCTAGTCTGAGCTGAACTCAGAGTAACCCTCGGCTTCGCATTCCATCCAGGACATCCTGCCTGAAGTCACCGTGCCTCCTAGAGGAAATCGGCTTGTGTTCTGACTGCAGTTTAAGTCCTGTTCTTCCTGTGGCACTGCAGGCTTTTGAATAGCCACAGGCCCAGAGGAGCAGCTACGGCGTTCCGTGATTGAGGCAGTTCGCTTGATGCAGAACACCCTACTTCGAGAAGCTGATTCAGGGAAGGAAACACAGGGTAACCTGTGTCCCTTTGGACTTGTTAGAAACAACAGTTGTGTATGCTGAGTGTGTCCATGGAAACGGGGGCCTGCTGGAACTAGCCTTGCTTTCCCATTTTGAAGGCTGCATTCATGCTGCCTTGAAGCTGCCTTACATTCCCTGCTCTTGAAAGGCCTGTAAACCCTGTAAGAATGCTTCTGGGGAGAAAATGAATTTGCTATCTAAACCACGTGCTTCTGCGCCTGCGGTGTGGTCACCCTGACAAACTCAAGAACTAAAAGGAAACTCAACGTGTGAACTTGCCTCCAGTTTAAGCCCTTAGTAGCCATGTAGATACGGAGGCATGCAGCTCTTTCCATGAGTTCTTAGTCGCTTATATGCTTTATTTTAAAGGAAGTACACTTCTGAGGACTCCTAGTCCTCTCGGATATGCATCATTTCCCCTCCAAGTTCACTGAGTACCTCCACACCCCTGTGGGCCGGCTGCGAAACTTCGACTCCCATTTGTTGATCCCTTGACGGCCCTTTGTGCGTGCCTAGAGACGGGCAACACACTGTACATTCCTTGAGGAGAGCTACATTTCCAGAGGCCTCGACCGGCCTCAGGACAACATTGCTGCTGAGACCGAAGTGCCCAGGAAGACTTTGTCATGGCCCTTGTGTGAGCTGTCATGTGATAACACTCTACTTTGAATGTTTCGAGGCCCTCGTAACGGGAGTCTCTCTGCTCGAGGAGAAAGTCAGCATCTTGCCATGCGGTGTCGCTGACGCCACACTCAGCAGAAACACATGCCTGGAAGTAAGTCCCTGATTTGCCGTGCAGAAGCGGAGGCGTGCAGCAGTTTCCATGAGCCGGTGGCCTATTCTCTGCGTACCTTTAACGGCAGCACAGATTTCTGGACACCTAGGAGGCTAGCGTGGGCACCCTGTTGCCGGCAGGAACACTGAGTACCCCCAGGTGCATCTGGGTCTGCTAAGCAACATCCAGTCCTGTAGCCCTTTAGAGCCCCTCTGTGCATGCCGAGCATAGGGAAACGCACTGCACTCTCTTTTGAAGCGTCTTAATTTCCTCAGCACTCGGGCACGTTCACAAACACCGTTCTGGCACGTCCCACATGGCGTAGAAGTCTTAGGCGTTGCCCTAGTCTGAGCAGCACTCAGAGTAACCCTCAGCTTCGCATTCCATCTAGGACCTCCTGCCTGAAGTCACCATGCCTCCTAGAAGAAGTCGGCTTGCGTTCTGACTGCAGTTTAAGTCCTGTTCTTCCTGTGGCACTGCAGGCTTTTGAATAGCCACAGGCCCAGAGGAGCAGCTACGGCGTTCCTTGGTTGAGGCAGTTCGCTTGATGCAGAACACTCGAATTCGAGAAGTTGATTCAGGGAAAGATACATAGCGTAACCTGTGTCTCTTTGGACTTGTTAGAAACCACAGTGGGGTATGCTGAGTGTGCCCATGGAAACGGGGGCCTGCTGGAACTAGCCTTGCTTTCCCATTTTGAAGGCTGCATTCATGCTGCCTTGAAGCTAGCTGACATTCCCTGCTCTTGACAGGCCTGTAAACCCTGTAAGAATGCTTCTGGGGAGAAAATAAATTTGTTATCTAAACTAGGTGCTTCTGCGCCTGCGGTGTGGTCACCCTGACAAGCTCTAGCGCTAAAAGGAAACTCAACGTGTGAACTTGCCTCCAGTTTAGGCCCTTAGTACCCATGTAGATATGGAGGCATGCAGCTCTTTCCATGAGTTCTTAGTCGCTTATATGCTTTATTATAAAGGAAGTACACTTCTGAGGACTCCTAGGCCTCTCGGGTATGCATCATTTCCCCTCCAAGTTCACTGAGTACCTCCAGAGCCCTGTGGGCCAGCTGCGCAACTTCAAGGCCCATTTGTTGATCCCTCGGAGGCCATCTGCGCGTGCTTAGAGATGGGCAACACACTGTACATTCCTTGAGGAGAGCTACATTTCCAGAGACCTCGAACGGCCTCAGGACAACATTGCTGCTGAGTCCGAAGTGCCCAGGAAGACGTTGTCATGGCCCTTGTGTGAGCTGCCATGTGATAACACTCTGCTTTGAATGCTTCAAGGCCCTCGTACCTGGAGACACTCTGCTCGAGGAGAAAGTCAGCATCTTACCATGCGGTGTCGCTGACGCCACACCCAGCAGAAACACATGCCTGGAAGTAAGGCCCTGATTTGCCGTGCAGAAGCGGAGGCGTGCGGCAGTTTCCATGAGCCGGTGGCCTGTGCTCTGCCTACCTTTAACGGCAGCAAAGTTTTCTGGACACCTAGGAGGCTAGCGTGGGCACCCTGTTGCCGGCAGGAACACTGAGTACCCCCAGGCGCACCTGGGTCTGCTAAGCAACATCCAGTCCCGTAGACCTTTAGAGCCCCTCTGTGCATGCCGAGCATAGGGAAACACACTGCACTCTCTTTTGGAGCGTCTTAATTTCCTCAGCACTCGCGCACGTTCACGAACACCATTCTGGCACATCCCACATGGCGTAGAAGTCTTAGGCGTTGCCCTAGTCTGAGCTGCACTCAGAGTAACCCTCGGCTTCGCATTCCATACAGGACCTCCTGCCTGAAGTCACCATACCTCTTGAGGAAGTCGGCTTGCGTTCTGACTGCAGTTTAAGTCCTGTTCTTCCTGTGGCACTGCAGGCTTTTGAATAGCCACAGGCCCAGAGGAACAGCTACGGCGTTCCTTGGTTGAGGCAGTTCACTTGATGCAGAACACCCTACTTTGAGAAGCTGATTCAGGGAAGGAAACACAGGGTATCCTGTGTCTCTTTGGACTTGTTAGAAACCACAGTGGGGTATGCTGAGTGTGCCCATGGAAATGGGGGCCTGCTGGAACTAGCCTTGCTTTCCCATTTTGAAGGCTGCATTCATGCTGCCTTGAAGCTGCCTGACATTCCCTGCACTTGATAGGCCTGTAAACACTGTAAGAATGCTTCTGGGGAGAAAATGAATTTGCTGTCTAAACCAGGTGCTTCCGTGACTGTGGTGTGGTCAGCCTGACAAGCTCCACCACTAAAAGGAAACTCAACGTGTGAACTTGCCTCCAGTTTAAGCTCTTAGTGGACATGTAGATAAGGAGGCATGCAGCTCTTTCCATGAGTTCTTATTCACTTACATGCTTTATTGTAAAGGAATTACACTTCTGAGGACTCCTAGTCCTCTCGGGTATGCATCATTTCCCCTCCAAGTTCACTGAGTACCTCCACACACCTGTGGGCCAGCTGCGCAACTTCAAGGCACATTTGTTGATCCCTTGGCGGCCCTCTGTGTGTGCCTAGAGACGGGCAACACACTGTTCGTTCCTTGAGGAGAGCTACATTTCCAGAGACCTCGACCGGCCTCAGGACAACATTGCTGCTGAGTCCGAAGTGCCCAGGAAGACTTTGTCATGGCCCTTTGTGAGCTGCCATGTGATAACACTCTGCTTTGAATGCTTCGAGGCCCTCGTACCTGGAGTCACTCTGCTCGAGGAGAAAGTCAGCATCTTACCATGCGGTGTCACTGACGCCACACCCAGCAGAAACACATGCCTGGAAGTAAGGCCCTGATTTGCCGTGCAGAAGCGGAGGCGTGCGGCAGTTTCCATGAGCCGGTGGCCTGTGCTCTGCGTACCTTTAACGGCAGCACAGTTTTCTGGACACCTAGGAGGCTAGCTTGGGCACCCTGTTGCCGGCATGAACACCGAGTAGGCCCAGGCGCACCTGGGTCTGCTAAGCAACATCCAGTCCCGTAGCCCTGTAGAGCCCCTCTGTGCATGCCGAGCGTAGGGAAACGCACTGCACTCTCTTTTCGAGCGTCCTAATTTCCTCAGCACACGCGCACGTTCACGAACACCGTTCTGGCACGTCCCACATGGCGTAGAAGTCTTAGGCGTTGCCCTAGTCTGAGCAGCACTCAGAGTAACCCTCGGCTTCGCATTCCATCCAGGACCTCCTGCCTGAAATCACCGTGCCTCCTAGAGGAAGTCGGCTTGCGTTCTGACTGCAGTTTAAGTCCTGTTCTTCCCGTGGCACTGCAGGCTTTTGAATAGCCACAGGCCCAGAGGAGCAGCTACGGCGTTCCTTGGTTGAGGCAGTTCATTGATGCAGAACACTCTACTTCGAGAAGCTGATTCAGGGAAAGACACACAGGGTGTCCTGTGTCTCTTTGGACTTGTTAGAAACCACAGTGGGGTATGCTGAGTGTGCCCATGGAAACGGGGGCCTGCTGGAACTAGCCTTGCTTTCCCATTTTGAAGGCTGCATTCATGCTGCCTTGAAGCTGCCTGACATTCCCTGCACTTGATAGGCCTGTAAACACTGTAAGAATGCTTCTGGGGAGAAAATGAATTTGCTGTCTAAACCAGGTGCTTCCGTGACTGCGGTGTGGTCAGCCTGACAAGCTCTAGCACTAAAAGGAAACTCAACGTGTGAACTTGCCTCCAGTTTAAGCCCTTAGTAACCATGTAGATACGGAGGCATGCAGCTCTTTCCATTAGTTCTTATTCGCTTACATGCTTTATTTTAAAGGAATTACACTTCTGAGGACTCCTAGTCCTCTCGGGTATGCATCATTTCCCCTCCAAGTTCACTGAGTACCTCCACACCCCTGTGGGCCAGCTGCGCAACTTCAAGGCCCATTTGTTGATCCCTTGGCGGCCCTCTGTGCGTGCCTAGAGACGGGCAACACACTGTTCGTTCCTTGAGGAGAGCTACATTTCCAGAGACCTCGACCGGCCTCAGGACATCATTGCTGAGGAGTCCGAAGTGCCCAGGAAGACTGTGTCATGGCCCTGGTGTGAGCTGCCATGTGATAACACTCTGCTTTGAATGCTTCGAGGCCCTCGTACCTGGAGTCACTCTGCTCAAGGAGAAAGTCAGCATCTTACCATGCGGTGTCGCTGAGGCCACACCCACCAGAAACACATGCCTGGAAGTAATGCCCTGATTTGCCGTGCAGAAGCGGAGGCGTGCAGCAGTTTCCATGAGCCGGTGGCCTGTGCTCTGCCTACCTTTAACGGCAGCACAGTTTTCTGGACACCTAGGAGGCTAGCGTGGGCACCCTGTTGCCGGCAGCAACACCGAGTAGCCCCAGGGGCACCTGGGTCTGCTAAGCAACATCCAGTCCCGTAGCCCTTCAGAGCCCTGATGTGCATGCCGAGCATAGGGAAATGCACTGCACTCTCTTTTGCAGCATCTTAATTTCCTCAGCACTCGCGCACGTTCACGAACACCGTTCTGGCACGTCCAACATGGCGTAGAAGTCTTAGGCATTGCCCTAGTCTGAGCAGCACTCAGAGTAACCCTCGGCTTCGCATTCCATCCAGGACCTCCTGCCTGAAATCACCGTGCCTCCTAGAGGAAGTCGGCTTGCGTTCTGACTGCAGTTTAAGTCCTGTTCTTCCTGTGGCACTGCAGGCTTTTGAATAGCCACAGGCCCAGAGGAGCAGCTACGGCGTTCCTTGGTTGAGGCAGTTCATTGATGCAGAACACTCTACTTCGAGAAGCTGATTCAGGGAAAGACACACAGGGTGTCCTGTGTCTCTTTGGACTTGTTAGAAACCACAGTGGGGTATGCTGAGTGTGCCCATGGAAACGGGGGCCTGCTGGAACTAGCCTTGCTTTCCCATTTTGAAGGCTGAATTCATGCTGCGTTGAAGCTGCCTGACATTCCCTGCACTTGATAGGCCTGTAAACCCTGTAAGAATGCTTCTGGGGAGAAAATGAATTTTCTGTCTAAACCAGGTGCTTCTGCGCCTGTGGTGTGGTCACCCTGACGATCTCTAGCGTTAAAAGGAAACTCAACGTGTGAACTTGCCTCCAGGTTAGGCCTTTAGTAATCATGTAGATACGGAGGCATGCAGCTCTTTCCATGAGTTCTAAGTCACTTATATGCTTTATTGTAAAGGAAGTACACTTCTGAGGACTCCTGCCCTCTCGGGTATGCATCATTTCCCCTCCAAGTTCACTGAGTACCTCCAGAGCCCTGTGGGCCAGCTGCGCAACTTCAAGGCCCATTTGTTGATCCCTCGGAGGCCGTCTGTGCGTGCCTAGAGATGGGCAACACACTGTTCGTTCCTTGAGGAGAGCTACATTTCCAGAGACCTCGACCGGCCTCAGGACAACATTGCTGGTGAGTCCGAAGTGCCCTGGAAGACTGTGTCATAGCCCTGGTGTGAGCTGCCATGTGATAAAACTCTGCTTTGAATGCTTCGAGGCCCTCGTAACTGGAGTCACTCTGCTCGAGGAGAAAGTCAGCATCTTACCATGCGGTGTCGCTGACGCCACACCCAGCAGAAACACATGCCTGGAGGTAATGCCCTGATTTGCCGTGCAGAAGCGGAGGCGTGCGGCAGTTTCCATGAGCCGGTGGCCTGTGCTCTGCCTACCTTTAACGGCAGCACAGTTTTCTGGACACCGAGGAGGCTAGCGTGGGCACCCTGTTGCCGGCAGGAACACCGAGTAGGCCCAGGCGCACCTGGGTCTGCTAAGCAACATCCAGTCCCGTAGCCCTTTAGAGCCCCCTCTGTGCATGCCGAGCGTAGGGAAACGCACTGCACTCTCCTTTGAAGCGTCTTAGTTTCCTCAGCACTCGCGCACGTTCACGAACACCGTTCTGGCACGTCCCACATGGCGTAAAAGTCTTAGGCGTTGCCCTAGTCTGAGCAGCACTCAGAGTAACCCTCGGCTTCGCCTTCCATCCAGGACCTCCTGCCTGAAATCAACGTGCCTCCTAGAGGAAGTCGGCTTGCGTTCTGACTGCAGTTTAAGTCCTGTTCTTCCTGTGGCACTGCAGGCTTTTGAATAGCCACAGGCCCAGAGGAGCAGCTACGGCGTTCCTTGGTTGAGGCAGTTCATTGATGCAGAACACTCTACTTCGAGAAGTTGATTCAGGGAACGATACATAGCGTAACCGGTGTCTCTTTGGGCTTGTTAGAAACCACAGTGGGGTATGCTGAGTGTGCCCATGGAAACGGGGGCCTGCTGGAACTAGCCTTGCTTTCCCATTTTGAAGGCTGCGTTCATGCTGCCTTGAAGCTGCCTGACACTCCCTGCTCTTGACAGGCCTGCAAACCCTGTAAGAATGCTTCTGGGGAGAAAATGAATTTGCTATCTACACTAGGTGCTTCTGCGCCTGCGGTGTGGTCACCCTGACAAGCTCTAGCGCTAAAAGGAAACTCAACGTGTGAACTTGCCTCCAGTTTAGGCCCTTAGTACCCATGTAGATACGGAGGCATGCAGCTCTTTCCATGAGTTCTTAGTCGCTTATATGCTTTACTATAAAGGAAGTACACTTCTGAGGACTCCTAGGCCTCTCGGGTACGCATCATTTCCCCTCCAAGTTCACTGAGTACCTCCAGAGCCCTGTGGGCCGGCTGCGAAACTTCGACTCCCATTTGTTGATCCCTCGGCGGCCCTCTGTGCGTGCCTAGAGACGGGCAACACACTGTACGTTCCTTGAGGAGAGCTACATTTCCAGAGACCGCGAACGGCCTCAGGACAACATTGCTGCTGAGTCCGAAGTGCCCAGGAAGACGTTGTCATGGCCCTTGTGTGAGCTGCCATGTGATAACACTCTGCTTTGAATGCTTCGAGGCCCTCGTACCTGGAGTCACTCTGCTCGAGGAGAAAGTCAGCATCTTGCCATGCGGTGTCGCTGACGCCACACCCAGCAGAAACACATGCCTGGAAGTAAGGCCCTGATTTGCCGTGCAGAAGCGGAGGCGTGCGGCAGTTTCCATGAGCCGGTGGCCTGTGCTCTGCCTACCTTTAACGGCAGCACAGTTTTCTGGACACCGAGGAGGCTAGCGTGGGCACCCTGTTGCCGGCAGGAACACCGAGTAGGCCCAGGCGCACCTGGGTCTGCTAAGCAACATCCAGTCCCGTAGCCCTTTAGAGCCCCCTCTGTGCATGCCGAGCGTAGGGAAACGCACTGCACGCTCCTTTGAAGCGTCTTAGTTTCCTCAGCACTCGCGCACGTTCACGAACACCGTTCTGGCACGTCCCACATGGCGTAGAAGTCTTAGGCGTTGCCCTAGTCTGAGCAGCACTCAGAGTAACCCTCGGCTTCGCCTTCCATCCAGGACCTCCTGCCTGAAATCAACGTGCCTCCTAGAGGAAGTCGGCTTGCGTTCTGACTGCAGTTTAAGTCCTGTTCTTCCTGTGGCACTGCAGGCTTTGGAATAGCCACAGGCCCAGAGGAGCAGCTACGGCGTTCCTTGGTTGAGGCAGTTCGCTTGATGCAGAACACTCGAATTCGAGAAGTTGATTCAGGGAACGATACATAGCGTAACCGGTGTCTCTTTGGGCTTGTTAGAAACCACAGTGGGGTATGCTGAGTGTGCCCATGGAAACGGGGGCCTGCTGGAACTAGCCTTGCTTTCCCAGTTTGAAGGCTGCGTTCATGCTGCCTTGAAGCTGCCTGACACTCCCTGCTCTTGACAGGCCTGCAAACCCTGTAAGAATGCTTCTGGGGAGAAAATGAATTTGCTATCTACACTAGGTGCTTCTGCGCCTGCGGTGTGGTCACCCTGACAAGCTCTAGCGCTAAAAGGAAACTCAACGTGTGAACTTGCCTCCAGTTTAGGCCCTTAGTACCCATGTAGATACGGAGGCATGCAGCTCTTTCCATGAGTTCTTAGTCGCTTATATGCTTTACTATAAAGGAAGTACACTTCTGAGGACTCCTAGGCCTCTCGGGTACGCCTCATTTCCCCTCCAAGTTCACTGAGTACCTCCAGAGCCCTGTGGGCCGGCTGCGAAACTTCGACTCCCATTTGTTGATCCCTCGGCGGCCCTCTGTGCGGGCCTAGAGACGGGCAACACACTGTACGTTCCTTGAGGAGAGCTACATTTCCAGAGACCGCGAACGGCCTCAGGACAACATTGCTGCTGAGTCCGAAGTGCCCAGGAAGACGTTGTCATGGCCCTTGTGTGAGCTGCCATGTGATAACACTCTGCTTTGAATGCTTCGAGGCCCTCGTACCTGGAGTCACTCTGCTCGAGGAGAAAGTCAGCATCTTGCCATGCGGTGTCGCTGACGCCACACCCAGCAGAAACACATGCCTGGAAGTAAGGCCCTGATTTGCCGTGCAGAAGCGGAGGCGTGCGGCAGTTTCCATGAGCCGGTGGCCTGTGCTCTGCCTACCTTTAACGGCAGCACAGTTTTCTGGACACCGAGGAGGCTAGCGTGGGCACCCTGTTGCCGGCAGGAACACCGAGTAGGCCCAGGCGCACCTGGGTCTGCTAAGCAACATCCAGTCCCGTAGCCCTTTAGAGCCCCCTCTGTGCATGCCGAGCGTAGGGAAACGCACTGCACGCTCCTTTGAAGCGTCTTAGTTTCCTCAGCACTCGCGCACGTTCACGAACACCGTTCTGGCACGTCCCACATGGCGTAGAAGTCTTAGGCGTTGCCCTAGTCTGAGCAGCACTCAGAGTAACCCTCGGCTTCGCCTTCCATCCAGGACCTCCTGCCTGAAATCAACGTGCCTCCTAGAGGAAGTCGGCTTGCGTTCTGACTGCAGTTTAAGTCCTGTTCTTCCTGTGGCACTGCAGGCTTTTGAATAGCCACAGGCCCAGAGGAGCAGCTACGGCGTTCCTTGGTTGAGGCAGTTCGCTTGATGCAGAACACTCGAATTCGAGAAGTTGATTCAGGGAACGATACATAGCGTAACCGGTGTCTCTTTGGGCTTGTTAGAAACCACAGTGGGGTATGCTGAGTGTGCCCATGGAAACGGGGGCCTGCTGGAACTAGCCTTGCTTTCCCATTTTGAAGGCTGCGTTCATGCTGCCTTGAAGCTGCCTGACACTCCCTGCTCTTGACAGGCCTGCAAACCCTGTAAGAATGCTTCTGGGGAGAAAATGAATTTGCTATCTACACTAGGTGCTTCTGCGCCTGCGGTGTGGTCACCCTGACAAGCTCTAGCGCTAAAAGGAAACTCAACGTGTGAACTTGCCTCCAGTTTAGGCCCTTAGTACCCATGTAGATACGGGGGCATGCAGCTCTTTCCATGAGTTCTTAGTCGCTTATATGCTTTACTATAAAGGAAGTACACTTCTGAGGACTCCTAGGCCTCTCGGGTACGCATCATTTCCCCTCCAAGTTCACTGAGTACCTCCAGAGCCCTGTGGGCCGGCTGCGAAACTTCGACTCCCATTTGTTGGTCCCTCGGCGGCCCTCTGTGCGTGCCTAGAGACGGGCAACACACTGTACGTTCCTTGAGGAGAGCTACATTTCCAGAGACCGCGAACGGCCTCAGGACAACATTGCTGCTGAGTCCGAAGTGCCCAGGAAGACGTTGTCATGGCCCTTGTGTGAGCTGCCATGTGATAACACTCTGCTTTGAATGCTTCGAGGCCCTCGTACCTGGAGTCACTCTGCTCGAGGAGAAAGTCAGCATCTTGCCATGCGGTGTCGCTGACGGCACACCCAGCAGGAACACATGCCTGGAAGTAAGGCCCTGATTTGCCGTGCAGAAGCGGAGGCGTGCGGCAGTTTCCATGAGCCGGTGGCCTGTGCTCTGCCTACCTTTAACGGCAGCACAGTTTTCTGGACACCGAGGAGGCTAGCGTGGGCACCCTGTTGCCGGCAGGAACACCGAGTAGGCCCAGGCGCACCTGGGTCTGCTAAGCAACATCCAGTCCCGTAGCCCTTTAGAGCCCCCTCTGTGCATGCCGAGCGTAGGGAAACGCACTGCACGCTCCTTTGAAGCGTCTTAGTTTCCTCAGCACTCGCGCACGTTCACGAACACCGTTCTGGCACGTCCCACATGGCGTAGAAGTCTTAGGCGTTGCCCTAGTCTGAGCAGCACTCAGAGTAACCCTCGGCTTCGCCTTCCATCCAGGACCTCCTGCCTGAAATCAACGTGCCTCCTAGAGGAAGTCGGCTTGCGTTCTGACTGCAGTTTAAGTCCTGTTCTTCCTGTGGCACTGCAGGCTTTGGAATAGCCACAGGCCCAGAGGAGCAGCTACGGCGTTCCTTGGTTGAGGCAGTTCGCTTGATGCAGAACACTCGAATTCGAGAAGTTGATTCAGGGAACGATACATAGCGTAACCGGTGTCTCTTTGGGCTTGTTAGAAACCACAGTGGGGTATGCTGAGTGTGCCCATGGAAACGGGGGCCTGCTGGAACTAGCCTTGCTTTCCCAGTTTGAAGGCTGCGTTCATGCTGCCTTGAAGCTGCCTGACACTCCCTGCTCTTGACAGGCCTGCAAACCCTGTAAGAATGCTTCTGGGGAGATAATGAATTTGCTATCTACACTAGGTGCTTCTGCGCCTGCGGTGTGGTCACCCTGACAAGCTCTAGCGCTAAAAGGAAACTCAACGTGTGAACTTGCCTCCAGTTTAGGCCCTTAGTACCCATGTAGATACGGGGGCATGCAGCTCTTTCCATGAGTTCTTAGTCGCTTATATGCTTTACTATAAAGGAAGTACACTTCTGAGGACTCCTAGGCCTCTCGGGTACGCATCATTTCCCCTCCAAGTTCACTGAGTACCTCCAGAGCCCTGTGGGCCGGCTGCGAAACTTCGACTCCCATTTGTTGATCCCTCGGCGGCCCTCTGTGCGTGCCTAGAGACGGGCAACACACTGTACGTTCCTTGAGGAGAGCTACATTTCCAGAGACCGCGAACGGCCTCAGGACAACATTGCTGCTGAGTCCGAAGTGCCCAGGAAGACGTTGTCATGGCCCTTGTGTGAGCTGCCATGTGATAACACTCTGCTTTGAATGCTTCGAGGCCCTCGTACCTGGAGTCACTCTGCTCGAGGAGAAAGTCAGCATCTTGCCATGCGGTGTCGCTGACGCCACACCCAGCAGGAACACATGCCTGGAAGTAAGGCCCTGATTTGCCGTGCAGAAGCGGAGGCGTGCGGCAGTTTCCATGAGCCGGTGGCCTGTGCTCTGCCTACCTTTAACGGCAGCACAGTTTTCTGGACACCGAGGAGGCTAGCGTGGGCACCCTGTTGCCGGCAGGAACACCGAGTAGGCCCAGGCGCACCTGGGTCTGCTAAGCAACATCCAGTCCCGTAGCCCTTTAGAGCCCCCTCTGTGCATGCCGAGCGTAGGGAAACGCACTGTACGCTCCTTTGAAGCGTCTTAATTTCCTCAGCACTCGCGCACGTTCACGAACACCGTTCTGGCACGTCCCACATGGCGTAGAAGTCTTAGGCGTTGCCCTAGTCTGAGCAGCACTCAGAGTAACCCTCGGCTTCGCCTTCCATCCAGGACCTCCTGCCTGAAATCAACGTGCCTCCTAGAGGAAGTCGGCTTGCGTTCTGACTGCAGTTTAAGTCCTGTTCTTCCTGTGGCACTGCAGGCTTTGGAATAGCCACAGGCCCAGAGGAGCAGCTACGGCGTTCCTTGGTTGAGGCAGTTCGCTTGATGCAGAACACTCGAATTCGAGAAGTTGATTCAGGGAACGATACATAGCGTAACCGGTGTCTCTTTGGGCTTGTTAGAAACCACAGTGGGGTATGCTGAGTGTGCCCATGGAAACGGGGGCCTGCTGGAACTAGCCTTGCTTTCCCATTTTGAAGGCTGCGTTCATGCTGCCTTGAAGCTGCCTGACACTCCCTGCTCTTGACAGGCCTGCAAACCCTGTAAGAATGCTTCTGGGGAGAAAATGAATTTGCTATCTACACTAGGTGCTTCTGCGCCTGCGGTGTGGTCACCCTGACAAGCTCTAGCGCTAAAAGGAAACTCAACGTGTGAACTTGCCTCCAGTTTAGGCCCTTAGTACCCATGTAGATACGGAGGCATGCAGCTCTTTCCATGAGTTCTTAGTCGCTTATATGCTTTACTATAAAGGAAGTACACTTCTGAGGACTCCTAGGCCTCTCGGGTACGCATCATTTCCCCTCCAAGTTCACTGAGTACCTCCAGAGCCCTGTGGGCCGGCTGCGAAACTTCGACTCCCATTTGTTGATCCCTCGGCGGCCCTCTGTGCGTGCCTAGAGACGGGCAACACACTGTACGTTCCTTGAGGAGAGCTACATTTCCAGAGACCGCGAACGGCCTCAGGACAACATTGCTGCTGAGTCCGAAGTGCCCAGGAAGACGTTGTCATGGCCCTTGTGTGAGCTGCCATGTGATAACACTCTGCTTTGAATGCTTCGAGGCCCTCGTACCTGGAGTCACTCTGCTCGAGGAGAAAGTCAGCATCTTGCCATGCGGTGTCGCTGACGGCACACCCAGCAGAAACACATGCCTGGAAGTAAGGCCCTGATTTGCCGTGCAGAAGCGGAGGCGTGCGGCAGTTTCCATGAGCCGGTGGCCTGTGCTCTGCCTACCTTTAACGGCAGCACAGTTTTCTGGACACCGAGGAGGCTAGCGTGGGCACCCTGTTGCCGGCAGGAACACCGAGTAGGCCCAGGCGCACCTGGGTCTGCTAAGCAACATCCAGTCCCGTAGCCCTTTAGAGCCCCCTCTGTGCATGCCGAGCGTAGGGAAACGCACTGCACGCTCCTTTGAAGCGTCTTAGTTTCCTCAGCACTCGCGCACGTTCACGAACACCGTTCTGGCACGTCCCACATGGCGTAGAAGTCTTAGGCGTTGCCCTAGTCTGAGCAGCACTCAGAGTAACCCTCGGCTTCGCCTTCCATCCAGGACCTCCTGCCTGAAATCAACGTGCCTCCTAGAGGAAGTCGGCTTGCGTTCTGACTGCAGTTTAAGTCCTGTTCTTCCTGTGGCACTGCAGGCTTTGGAATAGCCACAGGCCCAGAGGAGCAGCTACGGCGTTCCTTGGTTGAGGCAGTTCGCTTGATGCAGAACACTCGAATTCGAGAAGTTGATTCAGGGAACGATACATAGCGTAACCGGTGTCTCTTTGGGCTTGTTAGAAACCACAGTGGGGTATGCTGAGTGTGCCCATGGAAACGGGGGCCTGCTGGAACTAGCCTTGCTTTCCCATTTTGAAGGCTGCGTTCATGCTGCCTTGAAGCTGCCTGACACTCCCTGCTCTTGACAGGCCTGCAAACCCTGTAAGAATGCTTCTGGGGAGAAAATGAATTTGCTATCTACACTAGGTGCTTCTGCGCCTGCGGTGTGGTCACCCTGACAAGCTCTAGCGCTAAAAGGAAACTCAACGTGTGAACTTGCCTCCAGTTTAGGCCCTTAGTACC
Source organism: Globicephala melas (assembly GCF_963455315.2). Classification (NCBI taxonomy): domain Eukaryota; kingdom Metazoa; phylum Chordata; class Mammalia; order Artiodactyla; family Delphinidae; genus Globicephala; species Globicephala melas. Next base: position 58,722,833 of record NC_083333.1, read on the forward strand.
CATGTAGATACGGAGGCATGCAGCTCTTTCCATGAGTTCTTAGTCGCTTATATGCTTTACTATAAAGGAAGTACACTTCTGAGGACTCCTAGGCCTCTCGGGTACGCATCATTTCCCCTCCAAGTTCACTGAGTACCTCCAGAGCCCTGTGGGCCGGCTGCGAAACTTCGACTCCCATTTGTTGGTCCCTCGGCGGCCCTCTGTGCGTGCCTAGAGACGGGCAACACACTGTACGTTCCTTGAGGAGAGCTACATTTCCAGAGACCGCGAACGGCCTCAGGACAACATTGCTGCTGAGTCCGAAGTGCCCAGGAAGACTTTGTCATGGCCCTTGTGTGAGCTGCCATGTGATAACACTCTGCTTTGAATGCTTCGAGGCCCTCGTACCTGGAGTCACTCTGCTCGAGGAGAAAGTCAGCATCTTGCCATGCGGTGTCGCTGACGGCACACCCAGCAGAAACACATGCCTGGAAGTAAGGCCCTGATTTGCCGTGCAGAAGCGGAGGCGTGCGGCAGTTTCCATGAGCCGGTGGCCTGTGCTCTGCCTACCTTTAACGGCAGCACAGTTTTCTGGACACCGAGGAGGCTAGCGTGGGCACCCTGTTGCCGGCAGGAACACCGAGTAGGCCCAGGCGCACCTGGGTCTGCTAAGCAACATCCAGTCCCGTAGCCCTTTAGAGCCCCCTCTGTGCATGCCGAGCGTAGGGAAACGCACTGCACGCTCTTTGAAGCGTCTTAGTTTCCTCAGCACTCGCGCACGTTCACGAACACCGTTCTGGCACGTCCCACATGGCGTAGAAGTCTTAGGCGTTGCCCTAGTCTGAGCAGCACTCAGAGTAACCCTCGGCTTCGCCTTCCATCCAGGACCTCCTGCCTGAAATCAACGTGCCTCCTAGAGGAAGTCGGCTTGCGTTCTGACTGCAGTTTAAGTCCTGTTCTTCCTGTGGCACTGCAGGCTTTTGAATAGCCACAGGCCCAGAGGAGCAGCTACGGCGTTCCTTGGTTGAGGCAGTTCGCTTGATGCAGAACACTCGAATTCGAGAAGTTGATTCAGGGAAAGATACATAGCGTAACCGGTGTCTCCTTGGGCTTGTTAGAAACCACAGTGGGGTATGCTGAGTGTGCCCATGGAAACGGGGGCCTGCTGGAACTAGCCTTGCTTTCCCATTTTGAAGGCTGCGTTCATGCTGCCTTGAAGCTGCCTGACACTCCCTGCTCTTGACAGGCCTGCAAACCCTGTAAGAATGCTTCTGGGGAGAAAATGAATTTGCTATCTACACTAGGTGCTTCTGCGCCTGCGGTGTGGTCACCCTGACAAGCTCTAGCGCTAAAAGGAAACTCAACGTGTGAACTTGCCTCCAGTTTAGGCCCTTAGTACCCATGTAGATACGGAGGCATGCAGCTCTTTCCATGAGTTCTTAGTCGCTTATATGCTTTACTATAAAGGAAGTACACTTCTGAGGACTCCTAGGCCTCTCGGGTACGCATCATTTCCCCTCCAAGTTCACTGAGTACCTCCAGAGCCCTGTGGGCCGGCTGCGAAACTTCGACTCCCATTTGTTGATCCCTCGGCGGCCCTCTGTGCGTGCCTAGAGACGGGCAACACACTGTACGTTCCTTGAGGAGAGCTACATTTCCAGAGACCGCGAACGGCCTCAGGACAACATTGCTGCTGAGTCCGAAGTGCCCAGGAAGACGTTGTCATGGCCCTTGTGTGAGCTGCCATGTGATAACACTCTGCTTTGAATGCTTCGAGGCCCTCGTACCTGGAGTCACTCTGCTCGAGGAGAAAGTCAGCATCTTGCCATGCGGTGTCGCTGACGCCACACCCAGCAGAAACACATGCCTGGAAGTAAGGCCCTGATTTGCCGTGCAGAAGCGGAGGCGTGCGGCAGTTTCCATGAGCCGGTGGCCTGTGCTCTGCCTACCTTTAACGGCAGCACAGTTTTCTGGACACCGAGGAGGCTAGCGTGGGCACCCTGTTGCCGGCAGGAACACCGAGTAGGCCCAGGCGCACCTGGGTCTGCTAAGCAACATCCAGTCCCGTAGCCCTTTAGAGCCCCCTCTGTGCATGCCGAGCGTAGGGAAACGCACTGCACGCTCCTTTGAAGCGTCTTAGTTTCCTCAGCACTCGCGCACGTTCACGAACACCGTTCTGGCACGTCCCACATGGCGTAGAAGTCTTAGGCGTTGCCCTAGTCTGAGCAGCACTCAGAGTAACCCTCGGCTTCGCCTTCCATCCAGGACCTCCTGCCTGAAATCAACGTGCCTCCTAGAGGAAGTCGGCTTGCGTTCTGACTGCAGTTTAAGTCCTGTTCTTCCTGTGGCACTGCAGGCTTTTGAATAGCCACAGGCCCAGAGGAGCAGCTACGGCGTTCCTTGGTTGAGGCAGTTCGCTTGATGCAGAACACTCGAATTCGAGAAGTTGATTCAGGGAACGATACATAGCGTAACCGGTGTCTCTTTGGGCTTGTTAGAAACCACAGTGGGGTATGCTGAGTGTGCCCATGGAAACGGGGGCCTGCTGGAACTAGCCTTGCTTTCCCATTTTGAAGGCTGCGTTCATGCTGCCTTGAAGCTGCCTGACACTCCCTGCTCTTGACAGGCCTGCAAACCCTGTAAGAATGCTTCTGGGGAGAAAATGAATTTGCTATCTACACTAGGTGCTTCTGCGCCTGCGGTGTGGTCACCCTGACAAGCTCTAGCGCTAAAAGGAAACTCAACGTGTGAACTTGCCTCCAGTTTAGGCCCTTAGTACCCATGTAGATACGGAGGCATGCAGCTCTTTCCATGAGTTCTTAGTCGCTTATATGCTTTACTATAAAGGAAGTACACTTCTGAGGACTCCTAGGCCTCTCGGGTACGCATCATTTCCCCTCCAAGTTCACTGAGTACCTCCAGAGCCCTGTGGGCCGGCTGCGAAACTTCGACTCCCATTTGTTGATCCCTCGGCGGCCCTCTGTGCGTGCCTAGAGACGGGCAACACACTGTACGTTCCTTGAGGAGAGCTACATTTCCAGAGACCGCGAACGGCCTCAGGACAACATTGCTGCTGAGTCCGAAGTGCCCAGGAAGACTTTGTCATGGCCCTTGTGTGAGCTGCCATGTGATAACACTCTGCTTTGAATGCTTCGAGGCCCTCGTACCTGGAGTCACTCTGCTCGAGGAGAAAGTCAGCATCTTGCCATGCGGTGTCGCTGACGCCACACCCAGCAGAAACACATGCCTGGAAGTAAGACCCTGATTTGCCGTGCAGAAGCAGAGGCGTGCGGCAGTTTCCATGAGCCGGTGGCCTGTGCTCTGCCTACCTTTAACGGCAGCACAGTTTTCTGGACACCGAGGAGGCTAGCGTGGGCACCCTGTTGCCGGCAGGAACACCGAGTAGGCCCAGGCGCACCTGGGTCTGCTAAGCAACATCCAGTCCCGTAGCCCTTTAGAGCCCCCTCTGTGCATGCCGAGCGTAGGGAAACGCACTGCACTCTCCTTTGAAGCGTCTTAGTTTCCTCAGCACTCGCGCACGTTCACGAACACCGTTCTGGCACGTCCCACATGGCGTAGAAGTCTTAGGCGTTGCCCTAGTCTGAGCAGCACTCAGAGTAACCCTCGGCTTCGCCTTCCATCCAGGACCTCCTGCCTGAAATCAACGTGCCTCCTAGAGGAAGTCGGCTTGCGTTCTGACTGCAGTTTAAGTCCTGTTCTTCCTGTGGCACTGCAGGCTTTTGAATAGCCACAGGCCCAGAGGAGCAGCTACGGCGTTCCTTGGTTGAGGCAGTTCGCTTGATGCAGAACACTCGAATTCGAGAAGTTGATTCAGGGAAAGATACATAGCGTAACCGGTGTCTCTTTGGACTTGTTAGAAACCACAGTGGGGTATGCTGAGTGTGCCCATGGAAACGGGGGCCTGCTGGAACTAGCCTTGCTTTCCCATTTTGAAGGCTGCGTTCATGCTGCCTTGAAGCTGCCTGACATTCCCTGCTCTTGACAGGCCTGCAAACCCTGTAAGAATGCTTCTGGGGAGAAAATGAATTTGCTATCTACCCTAGGTGCTTCTGCGCCTGCGGTGTGGTCACCCTGACAAGCTCTAGCGCTAAAAGGAAACTCAACGTGTGAACTTGCCTCCAGTTTAGGCCCTTAGTACCCATGTAGATACGGAGGCATGCAGCTCTTTCCATGAGTTCTTAGTCGCTTATATGCTTTACTATAAAGGAAGTACACTTCTGAGGACTCCTAGGCCTCTCGGGTACGCATCATTTCCCCTCCAAGTTCACTGAGTACCTCCAGAGCCCTGTGGGCCGGCTGCGAAACTTCGACTCCCATTTGTTGATCCCTCGGCGGCCCTCTGTGCGTGCCTAGAGACGGGCAACACACTGTACGTTCCTTGAGGAGAGCTACATTTCCAGAGACCGCGAACGGCCTCAGGACAACATTGCTGCTGAGTCCGAAGTGCCCAGGAAGACTTTGTCATGGCCCTTGTGTGAGCTGCCATGTGATAACACTCTGCTTTGGATGCTTCGAGGCCCTCGTACCTGGAGTCACTCTGCTCGAGGAGAAAGTCAGCATCTTGCCATGCGGTGTCGCTGACGCCACACCCAGCAGAAACACATGCCTGGAAGTAAGGCCCTGATTTGCCGTGCAGAAGCGGAGGCGTGCGGCAGTTTCCATGAGCCGGTGGCCTGTGCTCTGCCTACCTTTAACGGCAGCACAGTTTTCTGGACACCGAAGAGGCTAGCGTGGGCACCCTGTTGCCGGCAGGAACACCGAGTAGGCCCAGGCGCACCTGGGTCTGCTAAGCAACATCCAGTCCCGTAGCCCTTTAGAGCCCCCTCTGTGCATGCCGAGCGTAGGGAAACGCACTGCACGCTCCTTTGAAGCGTCTTAGTTTCCTCAGCACTCGCGCACGTTCACGAACACCGTTCTGGCACGTCCCACATGGCGTAGAAGTCTTAGGCGTTGCCCTAGTCTGAGCAGCACTCAGAGTAACCCTCGGCTTCGCCTTCCATCCAGGACCTCCTGCCTGAAATCAACGTGCCTCCTAGAGGAAGTCGGCTTGCGTTCTGACTGCAGTTTAAGTCCTGTTCTTCCTGTGGCACTGCAGGCTTTTGAATAGCCACAGGCCCAGAGGAGCAGCTACGGCGTTCCTTGGTTGAGGCAGTTCGCTTGATGCAGAACACTCGAATTCGAGAAGTTGATTCAGGGAAAGATACATAGCGTAACCGGTGTCTCTTTGGGCTTGTTAGAAACCACAGTGGGGTATGCTGAGTGTGCCCATGGAAACGGGGGCCTGCTGGAACTAGCCTTGCTTTCCCATTTTGAAGGCTGCGTTCATGCTGCCTTGAAGCTGCCTGACATTCCCTGCTCTTGACAGGCCTGCAAACCCTGTAAGAATGCTTCTGGGGAGAAAATGAATTTGCTATCTACACTAGGTGCTTCTGCGCCTGCGGTGTGGTCACCCTGACAAGCTCTAGCGCTAAAAGGAAACTCAACGTGTGAACTTGCCTCCAGTTTAGGCCCTTAGTACCCATGTAGATACGGAGGCATGCAGCTCTTTCCATGAGTTCTTAGTCGCTTATATGCTTTACTATAAAGGAAGTACACTTCTGAGGACTCCTAGGCCTCTCGGGTACGCATCATTTCCCCTCCAAGTTCACTGAGTACCTCCAGAGCCCTGTGGGCCGGCTGCGAAACTTCGACTCCCATTTGTTGATCCCTCGGCGGCCCTCTGTGCGGGCCTAGAGACGGGCAACACACTGTACGTTCCTTGAGGAGAGCTACATTTCCAGAGACCGCGAACGGCCTCAGGACAACATTGCTGCTGAGTCCGAAGTGCCCAGGAAGACGTTGTCATGGCCCTTGTGTGAGCTGCCATGTGATAACACTCTGCTTTGGATGCTTCGAGGCCCTCGTACCTGGAGTCACTCTGCTCGAGGAGAAAGTCAGCATCTTGCCATGCGGTGTCGCTGACGGCACACCCAGCAGAAACACATGCCTGGAAGTAAGGCCCTGATTTGCCGTGCAGAAGCGGAGGCGTGCGGCAGTTTCCATGAGCCGGTGGCCTGTGCTCTGCCTACCTTTAACGGCAGCACAGTTTTCTGGACACCGAGGAGGCTAGCGTGGGCACCCTGTTGCCGGCAGGAACACCGAGTAGGCCCAGGCGCACCTGGGTCTGCTAAGCAACATCCAGTCCCGTAGCCCTTTAGAGCCCCCTCTGTGCATGCCGAGCGTAGGGAAACGCACTGCACTCTCCTTTGAAGCGTCTTAGTTTCCTCAGCACTCGCGCACGTTCACGAACACCGTTCTGGCACGTCCCACATGGCGTAGAAGTCTTAGGCGTTGCCCTAGTCTGAGCAGCACTCAGAGTAACCCTCGGCTTCGCCTTCCATCCAGGACCTCCTGCCTGAAATCAACGTGCCTCCTAGAGGAAGTCGGCTTGCGTTCTGACTGCAGTTTAAGTCCTGTTCTTCCTGTGGCACTGCAGGCTTTTGAATAGCCACAGGCCCAGAGGAGCAGCTACGGCGTTCCTTGGTTGAGGCAGTTCGCTTGATGCAGAACACTCGAATTCGAGAAGTTGATTCAGGGAAAGATACATAGCGTAACCGGTGTCTCTTTGGACTTGTTAGAAACCACAGTGGGGTATGCTGAGTGTGCCCATGGAAACGGGGGCCTGCTGGAACTAGCCTTGCTTTCCCATTTTGAAGGCTGCGTTCATGCTGCCTTGAAGCTGCCTGACACTCCCTGCTCTTGACAGGCCTGCAAACCCTGTAAGAATGCTTCTGGGGAGAAAATGAATTTGCTATCTACACTAGGTGCTTCTGCGCCTGCGGTGTGGTCACCCTGACAAGCTCTAGCGCTAAAAGGAAACTCAACGTGTGAACTTGCCTCCAGTTTAGGCCCTTAGTACCCATGTAGATACGGAGGCATGCAGCTCTTTCCATGAGTTCTTAGTCGCTTATATGCTTTACTATAAAGGAAGTACACTTCTGAGGACTCCTAGGCCTCTCGGGTACGCATCATTTCCCCTCCAAGTTCACTGAGTACCTCCAGAGCCCTGTGGGCCGGCTGCGAAACTTCGACTCCCATTTGTTGATCCCTCGGCGGCCCTCTGTGCGTGCCTAGAGACGGGCAACACACTGTACGTTCCTTGAGGAGAGCTACATTTCCAGAGACCGCGAACGGCCTCAGGACAACATTGCTGCTGAGTCCGAAGTGCCCAGGAAGACTTTGTCATGGCCCTTGTGTGAGCTGCCATGTGATAACACTCTGCTTTGAATGCTTCGAGGCCCTCGTACCTGGAGTCACTCTGCTCGAGGAGAAAGTCAGCATCTTGCCATGCGGTGTCGCTGACGCCACACCCAGCAGAAACACATGCCTGGAAGTAAGGCCCTGATTTGCCGTGCAGAAGCGGAGGCGTGCGGCAGTTTCCATGAGCCGGTGGCCTGTGCTCTGCCTACCTTTAACGGCAGCACAGTTTTCTGGACACCGAGGAGGCTAGCGTGGGCACCCTGTTGCCGGCAGGAACACCGAGTAGGCCCAGGCGCACCTGGGTCTGCTAAGCAACATCCAGTCCCGTAGCCCTTTAGAGCCCCCTCTGTGCATGCCGAGTGTAGGGAAACGCACTGCACTCTCCTTTGAAGCGTCTTAGTTTCCTCAGCACTCGCGCACGTTCACGAACACCGTTCTGGCACGTCCCACATGGCGTAGAAGTCTTAGGCGTTGCCCTAGTCTGAGCAGCACTCAGAGTAACCCTCGGCTTCGCCTTCCATCCAGGACCTCCTGCCTGAAATCAACGTGCCTCCTAGAGGAAGTCGGCTTGCGTTCTGACTGCAGTTTAAGTCCTGTTCTTCCTGTGGCACTGCAGGCTTTTGAATAGCCACAGGCCCAGAGGAGCAGCTACGGCGTTCCTTGGTTGAGGCAGTTCGCTTGATGCAGAACACTCGAATTCGAGAAGTTGATTCAGGGAAAGATACATAGCGTAACCGGTGTCTCTTTGGGCTTGTTAGAAACCACAGTGGGGTATGCTGAGTGTGCCCATGGAAACGGGGGCCTGCTGGAACTAGCCTTGCTTTCCCATTTTGAAGGCTGCGTTCATGCTGCCTTGAAGCTGCCTGACACTCCCTGCTCTTGACAGGCCTGCAAACCCTGTAAGAATGCTTCTGGGGAGAAAATGAATTTGCTATCTACACTAGGTGCTTCTGCGCCTGCGGTGTGGTCACCCTGACAAGCTCTAGCGCTAAAAGGAAACTCAACGTGTGAACTTGCCTCCAGTTTAGGCCCTTAGTACCCATGTAGATACGGAGGCATGCAGCTCTTTCCATGAGTTCTTAGTCGCTTATATGCTTTACTATAAAGGAAGTACACTTCTGAGGACTCCTAGGCCTCTCGGGTACGCATCATTTCCCCTCCAAGTTCACTGAGTACCTCCAGAGCCCTGTGGGCCGGCTGCGAAACTTCGACTCCCATTTGTTGATCCCTCGGCGGCCCTCTGTGCGTGCCTAGAGACGGGCAACACACTGTACGTTCCTTGAGGAGAGCTACATTTCCAGAGACCGCGAACGGCCTCAGGACAACATTGCTGCTGAGTCCGAAGTGCCCAGGAAGACTTTGTCATGGCCCTTGTGTGAGCTGCCATGTGATAACACTCTGCTTTGGATGCTTCGAGGCCCTCGTACCTGGAGTCACTCTGCTCGAGGAGAAAGTCAGCATCTTGCCATGCGGTGTCGCTGACGGCACACCCAGCAGAAACACATGCCTGGAAGTAAGGCCCTGATTTGCCGTGCAGAAGCGGAGGCGTGCGGCAGTTTCCATGAGCCGGTGGCCTGTGCTCTGCCTACCTTTAACGGCAGCACAGTTTTCTGGACACCGAGGAGGCTAGCGTGGGCACCCTGTTGCCGGCAGGAACACCGAGTAGGCCCAGGCGCACCTGGGTCTGCTAAGCAACATCCAGTCCCGTAGCCCTTTAGAGCCCCCTCTGTGCATGCCGAGCGTAGGGAAACGCACTGCACTCTCCTTTGAAGCGTCTTAGTTTCCTCAGCACTCGCGCACGTTCACGAACACCGTTCTGGCACGTCCCACATGGCGTAGAAGTCTTAGGCGTTGCCCTAGTCTGAGCAGCACTCAGAGTAACCCTCGGCTTCGCCTTCCATCCAGGACCTCCTGCCTGAAATCAACGTGCCTCCTAGAGGAAGTCGGCTTGCGTTCTGACTGCAGTTTAAGTCCTGTTCTTCCTGTGGCACTGCAGGCTTTTGAATAGCCACAGGCCCAGAGGAGCAGCTACGGCGTTCCTTGGTTGAGGCAGTTCGCTTGATGCAGAACACTCGAATTCGAGAAGTTGATTCAGGGAAAGATACATAGCGTAACCGGTGTCTCTTTGGACTTGTTAGAAACCACAGTGGGGTATGCTGAGTGTGCCCATGGAAACGGGGGCCTGCTGGAACTAGCCTTGCTTTCCCATTTTGAAGGCTGCGTTCATGCTGCCTTGAAGCTGCCTGACACTCCCTGCTCTTGACAGGCCTGCAAACCCTGTAAGAATGCTTCTGGGGAGAAAATGAATTTGCTATCTACACTAGGTGCTTCTGCGCCTGCGGTGTGGTCACCCTGACAAGCTCTAGCGCTAAAAGGAAACTCAACGTGTGAACTTGCCTCCAGTTTAGGCCCTTAGTACCCATGTAGATACGGAGGCATGCAGCTCTTTCCATGAGTTCTTAGTCGCTTATATGCTTTACTATAAAGGAAGTACACTTCTGAGGACTCCTAGGCCTCTCGGGTACGCATCATTTCCCCTCCAAGTTCACTGAGTACCTCCAGAGCCCTGTGGGCCGGCTGCGAAACTTCGACTCCCATTTGTTGATCCCTCGGCGGCCCTCTGTGCGTGCCTAGAGACGGGCAACACACTGTACGTTCCTTGAGGAGAGCTACATTTCCAGAGACCGCGAACGGCCTCAGGACAACATTGCTGCTGAGTCCGAAGTGCCCAGGAAGACTTTGTCATGGCCCTTGTGTGAGCTGCCATGTGATAACACTCTGCTTTGAATGCTTCGAGGCCCTCGTACCTGGAGTCACTCTGCTCGAGGAGAAAGTCAGCATCTTGCCATGCGGTGTCGCTGACGCCACACCCAGCAGAAACACATGCCTGGAAGTAAGGCCCTGATTTGCCGTGCAGAAGCGGAGGCGTGCGGCAGTTTCCATGAGCCGGTGGCCTGTGCTCTGCCTACCTTTAACGGCAGCACAGTTTTCTGGACACCGAGGAGGCTAGCGTGGGCACCCTGTTGCCGGCAGGAACACCGAGTAGGCCCAGGCGCACCTGGGTCTGCTAAGCAACATCCAGTCCCGTAGCCCTTTAGAGCCCCCTCTGTGCATGCCGAGCGTAGGGAAACGCACTGCACTCTCCTTTGAAGCGTCTTAGTTTCCTCAGCACTCGCGCACGTTCACGAACACCGTTCTGGCACGTCCCACATGGCGTAGAAGTCTTAGGCGTTGCCCTAGTCTGAGCAGCACTCAGAGTAACCCTCGGCTTCGCCTTCCATCCAGGACCTCCTGCCTGAAATCAACGTGCCTCCTAGAGGAAGTCGGCTTGCGTTCTGACTGCAGTTTAAGTCCTGTTCTTCCTGTGGCACTGCAGGCTTTTGAATAGCCACAGGCCCAGAGGAGCAGCTACGGCGTTCCTTGGTTGAGGCAGTTCGCTTGATGCAGAACACTCGAATTCGAGAAGTTGATTCAGGGAAAGATACATAGCGTAACCGGTGTCTCTTTGGGCTTGTTAGAAACCACAGTGGGGTATGCTGAGTGTGCCCATGGAAACGGGGGCCTGCTGGAACTAGCCTTGCTTTCCCATTTTGAAGGCTGCGTTCATGCTGCCTTGAAGCTGCCTGACACTCCCTGCTCTTGACAGGCCTGCAAACCCTGTAAGAATGCTTCTGGGGAGAAAATGAATTTGCTATCTACACTAGGTGCTTCTGCGCCTGCGGTGTGGTCACCCTGACAAGCTCTAGCGCTAAAAGGAAACTCAACGTGTGAACTTGCCTCCAGTTTAGGCCCTTAGTACCCATGTAGATACGGAGGCATGCAGCTCTTTCCATGAGTTCTTAGTCGCTTATATGCTTTACTATAAAGGAAGTACACTTCTGAGGACTCCTAGGCCTCTCGGGTACGCATCATTTCCCCTCCAAGTTCACTGAGTACCTCCAGAGCCCTGTGGGCCGGCTGCGAAACTTCGACTCCCATTTGTTGATCCCTCGGCGGCCCTCTGTGCGTGCCTAGAGACGGGCAACACACTGTACGTTCCTTGAGGAGAGCTACATTTCCAGAGACCGCGAACGGCCTCAGGACAACATTGCTGCTGAGTCCGAAGTGCCCAGGAAGACTTTGTCATGGCCCTTGTGTGAGCTGCCATGTGATAACACTCTGCTTTGGATGCTTCGAGGCCCTCGTACCTGGAGTCACTCTGCTCGAGGAGAAAGTCAGCATCTTGCCATGCGGTGTCGCTGACGGCACACCCAGCAGAAACACATGCCTGGAAGTAAGGCCCTGATTTGCCGTGCAGAAGCGGAGGCGTGCGGCAGTTTCCATGAGCCGGTGGCCTGTGCTCTGCCTACCTTTAACGGCAGCACAGTTTTCTGGACACCGAGGAGGCTAGCGTGGGCACCCTGTTGCCGGCAGGAACACCGAGTAGGCCCAGGCGCACCTGGGTCTGCTAAGCAACATCCAGTCCCGTAGCCCTTTAGAGCCCCCTCTGTGCATGCCGAGCGTAGGGAAACGCACTGCACTCTCCTTTGAAGCGTCTTAGTTTCCTCAGCACTCGCGCACGTTCACGAACACCGTTCTGGCACGTCCCACATGGCGTAAAAGTCTTAGGCGTTGCCCTAGTCTGAGCAGCACTCAGAGTAACCCTCGGCTTCGCCTTCCATCCAGGACCTCCTGCCTGAAATCAACGTGCCTCCTAGAGGAAGTCGGCTTGCGTTCTGACTGCAGTTTAAGTCCTGTTCTTCCTGTGGCACTGCAGGCTTTGGAATAGCCACAGGCCCAGAGGAGCAGCTACGGCGTTCCTTGGTTGAGGCAGTTCGCTTGATGCAGAACACTCGAATTCGAGAAGTTGATTCAGGGAAAGATACATAGCGTAACCGGTGTCTCTTTGGACTTGTTAGAAACCACAGTGGGGTATGCTGAGTGTGCCCATGGAAACGGGGGCCTGCTGGAACTAGCCTTGCTTTCCCATTTTGAAGGCTGCGTTCATGCTGCCTTGAAGCTGCCTGACACTCCCTGCTCTTGACAGGCCTGCAAACCCTGTAAGAATGCTTCTGGGGAGAAAATGAATTTGCTATCTACACTAGGTGCTTCTGCGCCTGCGGTGTGGTCACCCTGACAAGCTCTAGCGCTAAAAGGAAACTCAACGTGTGAACTTGCCTCCAGTTTAGGCCCTTAGTACCCATGTAGATACGGAGGCATGCAGCTCTTTCCATGAGTTCTTAGTCGCTTATATGCTTTACTATAAAGGAAGTACACTTCTGAGGACTCCTAGGCCTCTCGGGTACGCATCATTTCCCCTCCAAGTTCACTGAGTACCTCCAGAGCCCTGTGGGCCGGCTGCGAAACTTCGACTCCCATTTGTTGATCCCTTGGCGGCCCTCTGTGCGTGCCTAGAGACGGGCAACACACTGTACGTTCCTTGAGGAGAGCTACATTTCCAGAGACCGCGAACGGCCTCAGGACAACATTGCTGCTGAGTCCGAAGTGCCCAGGAAGACTTTGTCATGGCCCTTGTGTGAGCTGCCATGTGATAACACTCTGCTTTGAATGCTTCGAGGCCCTCGTACCTGGAGTCACTCTGCTCGAGGAGAAAGTCAGCATCTTGCCATGCGGTGTCGCTGACGCCACACCCAGCAGAAACACATGCCTGGAAGTAAGGCCCTGATTTGCCGTGCAGAAGCGGAGGCGTGCGGCAGTTTCCATGAGCCGGTGGCCTGTGCTCTGCCTACCTTTAACGGCAGCACAGTTTTCTGGACACCGAGGAGGCTAGCGTGGGCACCCTGTTGCCGGCAGGAACACCGAGTAGGCCCAGGCGCACCTGGGTCTGCTAAGCAACATCCAGTCCCGTAGCCCTTTAGAGCCCCCTCTGTGCATGCCGAGCGTAGGGAAACGCACTGCACTCTCCTTTGAAGCGTCTTAGTTTCCTCAGCACTCGCGCACGTTCACGAACACCGTTCTGGCACGTCCCACATGGCGTAGAAGTCTTAGGCGTTGCCCTAGTCTGAGCAGCACTCAGAGTAACCCTCGGCTTCGCCTTCCATCCAGGACCTCCTGCCTGAAATCAACGTGCCTCCTAGAGGAAGTCGGCTTGCGTTCTGACTGCAGTTTAAGTCCTGTTCTTCCTGTGGCACTGCAGGCTTTTGAATAGCCACAGGCCCAGAGGAGCAGCTACGGCGTTCCTTGGTTGAGGCAGTTCGCTTGATGCAGAACACTCGAATTCGAGAAGTTGATTCAGGGAAAGATACATAGCGTAACCGGTGTCTCTTTGGGCTTGTTAGAAACCACAGTGGGGTATGCTGAGTGTGCCCATGGAAACGGGGGCCTGCTGGAACTAGCCTTGCTTTCCCATTTTGAAGGCTGCGTTCATGCTGCCTTGAAGCTGCCTGACACTCCCTGCTCTTGACAGGCCTGCAAACCCTGTAAGAATGCTTCTGGGGAGAAAATGAATTTGCTATCTACACTAGGTGCTTCTGCGCCTGCGGTGTGGTCACCCTGACAAGCTCTAGCGCTAAAAGGAAACTCAACGTGTGAACTTGCCTCCAGTTTAGGCCCTTAGTACCCATGTAGATACGGAGGCATGCAGCTCTTTCCATGAGTTCTTAGTCGCTTATATGCTTTACTATAAAGGAAGTACACTTCTGAGGACTCCTAGGCCTCTCGGGTACGCATCATTTCCCCTCCAAGTTCACTGAGTACCTCCAGAGCCCTGTGGGCCGGCTGCGAAACTTCGACTCCCATTTGTTGATCCCTTGGCGGCCCTCTGTGCGTGCCTAGAGACGGGCAACACACTGTACGTTCCTTGAGGAGAGCTACATTTCCAGAGACCGCGAACGGCCTCAGGACAACATTGCTGCTGAGTCCGAAGTGCCCAGGAAGACTTTGTCATGGCCCTTGTGTGAGCTGCCATGTGATAACACTCTGCTTTGGATGCTTCGAGGCCCTCGTACCTGGAGTCACTCTGCTCGAGGAGAAAGTCAGCATCTTGCCATGCGGTGTCGCTGACGGCACACCCAGCAGAAACACATGCCTGGAAGTAAGGCCCTGATTTGCCGTGCAGAAGCGGAGGCGTGCGGCAGTTTCCATGAGCCGGTGGCCTGTGCTCTGCCTACCTTTAACGGCAGCACAGTTTTCTGGACACCGAGGAGGCTAGCGTGGGCACCCTGTTGCCGGCAGGAACACCGAGTAGGCCCAGGCGCACCTGGGTCTGCTAAGCAACATCCAGTCCCGTAGCCCTTTAGAGCCCCCTCTGTGCATGCCGAGCGTAGGGAAACGCACTGCACTCTCCTTTGAAGCGTCTTAGTTTCCTCAGCACTCGCGCACGTTCACGAACACCGTTCTGGCACGTCCCACATGGCGTAGAAGTCTTAGGCGTTGCCCTAGTCTGAGCAGCACTCAGAGTAACCCTCGGCTTCGCCTTCCATCCAGGACCTCCTGCCTGAAATCAACGTGCCTCCTAGAGGAAGTCGGCTTGCGTTCTGACTGCAGTTTAAGTCCTGTTCTTCCTGTGGCACTGCAGGCTTTTGAATAGCCACAGGCCCAGAGGAGCAGCTACGGCGTTCCTTGGTTGAGGCAGTTCGCTTGATGCAGAACACTCGAATTCGAGAAGTTGATTCAGGGAAAGATACATAGCGTAACCGGTGTCTCTTTGGACTTGTTAGAAACCACAGTGGGGTATGCTGAGTGTGCCCATGGAAACGGGGGCCTGCTGGAACTAGCCTTGCTTTCCCATTTTGAAGGCTGCGTTCATGCTGCCTTGAAGCTGCCTGACACTCCCTGCTCTTGACAGGCCTGCAAACCCTGTAAGAATGCTTCTGGGGAGAAAATGAATTTGCTATCTACACTAGGTGCTTCTGCGCCTGCGGTGTGGTCACCCTGACAAGCTCTAGCGCTAAAAGGAAACTCAACGTGTGAACTTGCCTCCAGTTTAGGCCCTTAGTACCCATGTAGATACGGAGGCATGCAGCTCTTTCCATGAGTTCTTAGTCGCTTATATGCTTTACTATAAAGGAAGTACACTTCTGAGGACTCCTAGGCCTCTCGGGTACGCATCATTTCCCCTCCAAGTTCACTGAGTACCTCCAGAGCCCTGTGGGCCGGCTGCGAAACTTCGACTCCCATTTGTTGATCCCTTGGCGGCCCTCTGTGCGTGCCTAGAGACGGGCAACACACTGTACGTTCCTTGAGGAGAGCTACATTTCCAGAGACCGCGAACGGCCTCAGGACAACATTGCTGCTGAGTCCGAAGTGCCCAGGAAGACTTTGTCATGGCCCTTGTGTGAGCTGCCATGTGATAACACTCTGCTTTGGATGCTTCGAGGCCCTCGTACCTGGAGTCACTCTGCTCGAGGAGAAAGTCAGCATCTTGCCATGCGGTGTCGCTGACGGCACACCCAGCAGAAACACATGCCTGGAAGTAAGGCCCTGATTTGCCGTGCAGAAGCGGAGGCGTGCGGCAGTTTCCATGAGCCGGTGGCCTGTGCTCTGCCTACCTTTAACGGCAGCACAGTTTTCTGGACACCGAGGAGGCTAGCGTGGGCACCCTGTTGCCGGCAGGAACACCGAGTAGGCCCAGGCGCACCTGGGTCTGCTAAGCAACATCCAGTCCCGTAGCCCTTTAGAGCCCCCTCTGTGCATGCCGAGCGTAGGGAAACGCACTGCACTCTCCTTTGAAGCGTCTTAGTTTCCTCAGCACTCGCGCACGTTCACGAACACCGTTCTGGCACGTCCCACATGGCGTAGAAGTCTTAGGCGTTGCCCTAGTCTGAGCAGCACTCAGAGTAACCCTCGGCTTCGCCTTCCATCCAGGACCTCCTGCCTGAAATCAACGTGCCTCCTAGAGGAAGTCGGCTTGCGTTCTGACTGCAGTTTAAGTCCTGTTCTTCCTGTGGCACTGCAGGCTTTTGAATAGCCACAGGCCCAGAGGAGCAGCTACGGCGTTCCTTGGTTGAGGCAGTTCGCTTGATGCAGAACACTCGAATTCGAGAAGTTGATTCAGGGAAAGATACATAGCGTAACCGGTGTCTCTTTGGGCTTGTTAGAAACCACAGTGGGGTATGCTGAGTGTGCCCATGGAAACGGGGGCCTGCTGGAACTAGCCTTGCTTTCCCATTTTGAAGGCTGCGTTCATGCTGCCTTGAAGCTGCCTGACACTCCCTGCTCTTGACAGGCCTGCAAACCCTGTAAGAATGCTTCTGGGGAGAAAATGAATTTGCTATCTACACTAGGTGCTTCTGCGCCTGCGGTGTGGTCACCCTGACAAGCTCTAGCGCTAAAAGGAAACTCAACGTGTGAACTTGCCTCCAGTTTAGGCCCTTAGTACCCATGTAGATACGGAGGCATGCAGCTCTTTCCATGAGTTCTTAGTCGCTTATATGCTTTACTATAAAGGAAGTACACTTCTGAGGACTCCTAGGCCTCTCGGGTACGCATCATTTCCCCTCCAAGTTCACTGAGTACCTCCAGAGCCCTGTGGGCCGGCTGCGAAACTTCGACTCCCATTTGTTGATCCCTTGGCGGCCCTCTGTGCGTGCCTAGAGACGGGCAACACACTGTACGTTCCTTGAGGAGAGCTACATTTCCAGAGACCGCGAACGGCCTCAGGACAACATTGCTGCTGAGTCCGAAGTGCCCAGAAAGACTTTGTCATGGCCCTTGTGTGAGCTGCCATGTGATAACACTCTGCTTTGAATGCTTCGAGGCCCTCGTACCTGGAGTCACTCTGCTCGAGGAGAAAGTCAGCATCTTGCCATGCGGTGTCGCTGACGGCACACCCAGCAGAAACACATGCCTGGAAGTAAGGCCCTGATTTGCCGTGCAGAAGCGGAGGCGTGCGGCAGTTTCCATGAGCCGGTGGCCTGTGCTCTGCCTACCTTTAACGGCAGCACAGTTTTCTGGACACCGAGGAGGCTAGCGTGGGCACCCTGTTGCCGGCATGAACACCGAGTAGGCCCAGGCGCACCTGGGTCTGCTAAGCAACATCCAGTCCCGTAGCCCTTTAGAGCCCCCTCTGTGCATGCCGAGCGTAGGGAAACGCACTGCACTCTCCTTTGAAGCGTCTTAGTTTCCTCAGCACTCGCGCACGTTCACGAACACCGTTCTGGCACGTCCCACATGGCGTAGAAGTCTTAGGCGTTGCCCTAGTCCGAGCAGCACTCAGAGTAACCCTCGACTTCGCCTTCCATCCAGGACCTCCTGCCTGAAATCAACGTGCCTCCTAGAGGAAGTCGGCTTGCGTTCTGACTGCAGTTTAAGTCCTGTTCTTCCTGTGGCACTGCAGGCTTTTGAATAGCCACAGGCCCAGAGGAGCAGCTACGGCGTTCCTTGGTTGAGGCAGTTCGCTTGATGCAGAACACTCGAATTCGAGAAGTTGATTCAGGGAAAGATACATAGCGTAACCGGTGTCTCTTTGGACTTGTTAGAAACCACAGTGGGGTATGCTGAGTGTGCCCATGGAAACGGGGGCCTGCTGGAACTAGCCTTGCTTTCCCATTTTGAAGGCTGCGTTCATGCTGCCTTGAAGCTGCCTGACACTCCCTGCTCTTGACAGGCCTGCAAACCCTGTAAGAATGCTTCTGGGGAGAAAATGAATTTGCTATCTACACTAGGTGCTTCTGCGCCTGCGGTGTGGTCACCCTGACAAGCTCTAGCGCTAAAAGGAAACTCAACGTGTGAACTTGCCTCCAGTTTAGGCCCTTAGTACCCATGTAGATACGGAGGCATGCAGCTCTTTCCATGAGTTCTTAGTCGCTTATATGCTTTACTATAAAGGAAGTACACTTCTGAGGACTCCTAGGCCTCTCGGGTACGCATCATTTCCCCTCCAAGTTCACTGAGTACCTCCAGAGCCCTGTGGGCCGGCTGCGAAACTTCGACTCCCATTTGTTGATCCCTTGGCGGCCCTCTGTGCGTGCCTAGAGACGGGCAACACACTGTACGTTCCTTGAGGAGAGCTACATTTCCAGAGACCGCGAACGGCCTCAGGACAACATTGCTGCTGAGTCCGAAGTGCCCAGGAAGACTTTGTCATGGCCCTTGTGTGAGCTGCCATGTGATAACACTCTGCTTTGAATGCTTCGAGGCCCTCGTACCTGGAGTCACTCTGCTCGAGGAGAAAGTCAGCATCTTGCCATGCGGTGTCGCTGACGGCACACCCAGCAGAAACACATGCCTGGAAGTAAGGCCCTGATTTGCAGTGCAGAAGCGGAGGCGTGCGGCAGTTTCCATGAGCCGGTGGCCTGTGCTCTGCCTACCTTTAACGGCAGCACAGTTTTCTGGACACCGAGGAGGCTAGCGTGGGCACCCTGTTGCCGGCAGGAACACCGAGTAGGCCCAGGCGCACCTGGGTCTGCTAAGCAACATCCAGTCCCGTAGCCCTTTAGAGACCCCTCTGTGCATGCCGAGCGTAGGGAAACGCACTGCACTCTCCTTTGAAGCGTCTTAGTTTCCTCAGCACTCGCGCACGTTCACGAACACCGTTCTGGCACGTCCCACATGGCGTAGAAGTCTTAGGCGTTGCCCTAGTCTGAGCAGCACTCAGAGTAACCCTCGGCTTCACCTTCCATCCAGGACCTCCTGCCTGAAATCAACGTGCCTCCTAGAGGAAGTCGGCTTGCGTTCTGACTGCAGTTTAAGTCCTGTTCTTCCTGTGGCACTGCAGGCTTTTGAATAGCCACAGGCCCAGAGGAGCAGCTACGGCGTTCCTTGGTTGAGGCAGTTCGCTTGATGCAGAACACTCGAATTCGAGAAGTTGATTCAGGGAAAGATACATAGCGTAACCGGTGTCTCTTTGGACTTGTTAGAAACCACAGTGGGGTATGCTGAGTGTGCCCATGGAAACGGGGGCCTGCTGGAACTAGCCTTGCTTTCCCATTTTGAAGGCTGCGTTCATGCTGCCTTGAAGCTGCCTGACACTCCCTGCTCTTGACAGGCCTGCAAACCCTGTAAGAATGCTTCTGGGGAGAAAATGAATTTGCTATCTACACTAGGTGCTTCTGCGCCTGCGGTGTGGTCACCCTGACAAGCTCTAGCGCTAAAAGGAAACTCAACGTGTGAACTTGCCTCCAGTTTAGGCCCTTAGTACCCATGTAGATACGGAGGCATGCAGCTCTTTCCATGAGTTCTTAGTCGCTTATATGCTTTACTATAAAGGAAGTACACTTCTGAGGACTCCTAGGCCTCTCGGGTACGCATCATTTCCCCTCCAAGTTCACTGAGTACCTCCAGAGCCCTGTGGGCCGGCTGCGAAACTTCGACTCCCATTTGTTGATCCCTTGGCGGCCCTCTGTGCGTGCCTAGAGACGGGCAACACACTGTACGTTCCTTGAGGAGAGCTACATTTCCAGAGACCGCGAACGGCCTCAGGACAACATTGCTGCTGAGTCCGAAGTGCCCAGGAAGACTTTGTCATGGCCCTTGTGTGAGCTGCCATGTGATAACACTCTGCTTTGGATGCTTCGAGGCCCTCGTACCTGGAGTCACTCTGCTCGAGGAGAAAGTCAGCATCTTGCCATGCGGTGTCGCTGACGGCACACCCAGCAGAAACACATGCCTGGAAGTAAGGCCCTGATTTGCCGTGCAGAAGCGGAGGCGTGCGGCAGTTTCCATGAGCCGGTGGCCTGTGCTCTGCCTACCTTTAACGGCAGCACAGTTTTCTGGACACCGAGGAGGCTAGCGTGGGCACCCTGTTGCCGGCAGGAACACCGAGTAGGCCCAGGCGCACCTGGGTCTGCTAAGCAACATCCAGTCCCGTAGCCCTTTAGAGCCCCCTCTGTGCATGCCGAGCGTAGGGAAACGCACTGCACTCTCCTTTGAAGCGTCTTAGTTTCCTCAGCACTCGCGCACGTTCACGAACACCGTTCTGGCACGTCCCACATGGCGTAGAAGTCTTAGGCCTTGCCCTAGTCTGAGCAGCACTCAGAGTAACCCTCGGCTTCGCCTTCCATCCAGGACCTCCTGCCTGAAATCAACGTGCCTCCTAGAGGAAGTCGGCTTGCGTTCTGACTGCAGTTTAAGTCCTGTTCTTCCTGTGGCACTGCAGGCTTTTGAATAGCCACAGGCCCAGAGGAGCAGCTACGGCGTTCCTTGGTTGAGGCAGTTCGCTTGATGCAGAACACTCGAATTCGAGAAGTTGATTCAGGGAAAGATACATAGCGTAACCGGTGTCTCTTTGGACTTGTTAGAAACCACAGTGGGGTATGCTGAGTGTGCCCATGGAAACGGGGGCCTGCTGGAACTAGCCTTGCTTTCCCATTTTGAAGGCTGCGTTCATGCTGCCTTGAAGCTGCCTGACACTCCCTGCTCTTGACAGGCCTGCAAACCCTGTAAGAATGCTTCTGGGGAGAAAATGAATTTGCTATCTACACTAGGTGCTTCTGCGCCTGCGGTGTGGTCACCCTGACAAGCTCTAGCGCTAAAAGGAAACTCAACGTGTGAACTTGCCTCCAGTTTAGGCCCTTAGTACCCATGTAGATACGGAGGCATGCAGCTCTTTCCATGAGTTCTTAGTCGCTTATATGCTTTACTATAAAGGAAGTACACTTCTGAGGACTCCTAGGCCTCTCGGGTACGCATCATTTCCCCTCCAAGTTCACTGAGTACCTCCAGAGCCCTGTGGGCCGGCTGCGAAACTTCGACTCCCATTTGTTGATCCCTTGGCGGCCCTCTGTGCGTGCCTAGAGACGGGCAACACACTGTACGTTCCTTGAGGAGAGCTACATTTCCAGAGACCGCGAACGGCCTCAGGACAACATTGCTGCTGAGTCCGAAGTGCCCAGAAAGACTTTGTCATGGCCCTTGTGTGAGCTGCCATGTGATAACACTCTGCTTTGAATGCTTCGAGGCCCTCGTACCTGGAGTCACTCTGCTCGAGGAGAAAGTCAGCATCTTGCCATGCGGTGTCGCTGACGGCACACCCAGCAGAAACACATGCCTGGAAGTAAGGCCCTGATTTGCCGTGCAGAAGCGGAGGCGTGCGGCAGTTTCCATGAGCCGGTGGCCTGTGCTCTGCCTACCTTTAACGGCAGCACAGTTTTCTGGACACCGAGGAGGCTAGCGTGGGCACCCTGTTGCCGGCAGGAACACCGAGTAGGCCCAGGCGCACCTGGGTCTGCTAAGCAACATCCAGTCCCGTAGCCCTTTAGAGCCCCCTCTGTGCATGCCGAGCGTAGGGAAACGCACTGCACTCTCCTTTGAAGCGTCTTAGTTTCCTCAGCACTCGCGCACGTTCACGAACACCGTTCTGGCACGTCCCACATGGCGTAGAAGTCTTAGGCGTTGCCCTAGTCCGAGCAGCACTCAGAGTAACCCTCGACTTCGCCTTCCATCCAGGACCTCCTGCCTGAAATCAACGTGCCTCCTAGAGGAAGTCGGCTTGCGTTCTGACTGCAGTTTAAGTCCTGTTCTTCCTGTGGCACTGCAGGCTTTTGAATAGCCACAGGCCCAGAGGAGCAGCTACGGCGTTCCTTGGTTGAGGCAGTTCGCTTGATGCAGAACACTCGAATTCGAGAAGTTGATTCAGGGAAAGATACATAGCGTAACCGGTGTCTCTTTGGACTTGTTAGAAACCACAGTGGGGTATGCTGAGTGTGCCCATGGAAACGGGGGCCTGCTGGAACTAGCCTTGCTTTCCCATTTTGAAGGCTGCGTTCATGCTGCCTTGAAGCTGCCTGACACTCCCTGCTCTTGACAGGCCTGCAAACCCTGTAAGAATGCTTCTGGGGAGAAAATGAATTTGCTATCTACACTAGGTGCTTCTGCGCCTGCGGTGTGGTCACCCTGACAAGCTCTAGCGCTAAAAGGAAACTCAACGTGTGAACTTGCCTCCAGTTTAGGCCCTTAGTACCCATGTAGATACGGAGGCATGCAGCTCTTTCCATGAGTTCTTAGTCGCTTATATGCTTTACTATAAAGGAAGTACACTTCTGAGGACTCCTAGGCCTCTCGGGTACGCATCATTTCCCCTCCAAGTTCACTGAGTACCTCCAGAGCCCTGTGGGCCGGCTGCGAAACTTCGACTCCCATTTGTTGATCCCTTGGCGGCCCTCTGTGCGTGCCTAGAGACGGGCAACACACTGTACGTTCCTTGAGGAGAGCTACATTTCCAGAGACCGCGAACGGCCTCAGGACAACATTGCTGCTGAGTCCGAAGTGCCCAGGAAGACTTTGTCATGGCCCTTGTGTGAGCTGCCATGTGATAACACTCTGCTTTGAATGCTTCGAGGCCCTCGTACCTGGAGTCACTCTGCTCGAGGAGAAAGTCAGCATCTTGCCATGCGGTGTCGCTGACGGCACACCCAGCAGAAACACATGCCTGGAAGTAAGGCCCTGATTTGCAGTGCAGAAGCGGAGGCGTGCGGCAGTTTCCATGAGCCGGTGGCCTGTGCTCTGCCTACCTTTAACGGCAGCACAGTTTTCTGGACACCGAGGAGGCTAGCGTGGGCACCCTGTTGCCGGCAGGAACACCGAGTAGGCCCAGGCGCACCTGGGTCTGCTAAGCAACATCCAGTCCCGTAGCCCTTTAGAGCCCCCTCTGTGCATGCCGAGCGTAGGGAAACGCACTGCACTCTCCTTTGAAGCGTCTTAGTTTCCTCAGCACTCGCGCACGTTCACGAACACCGTTCTGGCACGTCCCACATGGCGTACAAGTCTTAGGCGTTGCCCTAGTCCGAGCAGCACTCAGAGTAACCCTCGACTTCGCCTTCCATCCAGGACCTCCTGCCTGAAATCAACGTGCCTCCTAGAGGAAGTCGGCTTGCGTTCTGACTGCAGTTTAAGTCCTGTTCTTCCTGTGGCACTGCAGGCTTTTGAATAGCCACAGGCCCAGAGGAGCAGCTACGGCGTTCCTTGGTTGAGGCAGGTCGCTTGATGCACAACACTCGAATTCGAGAAGTTGATTCAGGGAAAGATACATAGCGTAACCGGTGTCTCTTTGGACTTGTTAGAAACCACAGTGGGGTATGCTGAGTGTGCCCATGGAAACGGGGGCCTGCTGGAACTAGCCTTGCTTTCCCATTTTGAAGGCTGCGTTCATGCTGCCTTGAAGCTGCCTGACATTCCCTGCTCTTGACAGGCCTGCAAACCCTGTAAGAATGCTTCTGGGGAGAAAATGAATTTGCTATCTACACTAGGTGCTTCTGCGCCTGCGGTGTGGTCACCCTGACAAGCTCTAGCGCTAAAAGGAAACTCAACGTGTGAACTTGCCTCCAGTTTAGGCCCTTAGTACCCATGTAGATACGGAGGCATGCAGCTCTTTCCATGAGTTCTTAGTCGCTTATATGCTTTACTATAAAGGAAGTACACTTCTGAGGACTCCTAGGCCTCTCGGGTACGCATCATTTCCCCTCCAAGTTCACTGAGTACCTCCAGAGCCCTGTGGGCCGGCTGCGAAACTTCGACTCCCATTTGTTGATCCCTTGGCGGCCCTCTGTGCGTGCCTAGAGACGGGCAACACACTGTACGTTCCTTGAGGAGAGCTACATTTCCAGAGACCGCGAACGGCCTCAGGACAACATTGCTGCTGAGTCCGAAGTGCCCAGGAAGACTTTGTCATGGCCCTTGTGTGAGCTGCCATGTGATAACACTCTGCTTTGAATGCTTCGAGGCCCTCGTACCTGGAGTCACTCTGCTCGAGGAGAAAGTCAGCATCTTGCCATGCGGTGTCGCTGACGCCACACCCAGCAGAAACACATGCCTGGAAGTAAGGCCCTGATTTGCCGTGCAGAAGCGGAGGCGTGCGGCAGTTTCCATGAGCCGGTGGCCTGTGCTCTGCCTACCTTTAACGGCAGCACAGTTTTCTGGACACCGAGGAGGCTAGCGTGGGCACCCTGTTGCCGGCAGGAACACCGAGTAGGCCCAGGCGCACCTGGGTCTGCTAAGCAACATCCAGTCCCGTAGCCCTTTAGAGCCCCCTCTGTGCATGCCGAGCGTAGGGAAACGCACTGCACTCTCCTTTGAAGCGTCTTAGTTTCCTCAGCACTCGCGCACGTTCACGAACACCGTTCTGGCACGTCCCACATGGCGTACAAGTCTTAGGCGTTGCCCTAGTCCGAGCAGCACTCAGAGTAACCCTCGACTTCGCCTTCCATCCAGGACCTCCTGCCTGAAATCAACGTGCCTCCTAGAGGAAGTCGGCTTGCGTTCTGACTGCAGTTTAAGTCCTGTTCTTCCTGTGGCACTGCAGGCTTTTGAATAGCCACAGGCCCAGAGGAGCAGCTACGGCGTTCCTTGGTTGAGGCAGGTCGCTTGATGCACAACACTCGAATTCGAGAAGTTGATTCAGGGAAAGATACATAGCGTAACCGGTGTCTCTTTGGACTTGTTAGAAACCACAGTGGGGTATGCTGAGTGTGCCCATGGAAACGGGGGCCTGCTGGAACTAGCCTTGCTTTCCCATTTTGAAGGCTGCGTTCATGCTGCCTTGAAGCTGCCTGACATTCCCTGCTCTTGACAGGCCTGCAAACCCTGTAAGAATGCTTCTGGGGAGAAAATGAATTTGCTATCTACACTAGGTGCTTCTGCGCCTGCGGTGTGGTCACCCTGACAAGCTCTAGCGCTAAAAGGAAACTCAACGTGTGAACTTGCCTCCAGTTTAGGCCCTTAGTACCCATGTAGATACGGAGGCATGCAGCTCTTTCCATGAGTTCTTAGTCGCTTATATGCTTTACTATAAAGGAAGTACACTTCTGAGGACTCCTAGGCCTCTCGGGTACGCATCATTTCCCCTCCAAGTTCACTGAGTACCTCCAGAGCCCTGTGGGCCGGCTGCGAAACTTCGACTCCCATTTGTTGATCCCTTGGCGGCCCTCTGTGCGTGCCTAGAGACGGGCAACACACTGTACGTTCCTTGAGGAGAGCTACATTTCCAGAGACCGCGAACGGCCTCAGGACAACATTGCTGCTGAGTCCGAAGTGCCCAGGAAGACTTTGTCATGGCCCTTGTGTGAGCTGCCATGTGGTAACACTCTGCTTTGGATGCTTCGAGGCCCTCGTACCTGGAGTCACTCTGCTCGAGGAGAAAGTCAGCATCTTGCCATGCGGTGTCGCTGACGCCACACCCAGCAGAAACACATGCCTGGAAGTAAGGCCCTGATTTGCCGTGCAGAAGTGGAGGCGTGCAGCAGTTTCCATGAGCCGGTGGCCTGTGCTCTGCCTACCTTTAACGGCAGCACAGTTTTCTGGACACCGAGGAGGCTAGCGTGGGCACCCTGTTGCCGGCAGGAACACCGAGTAGGCCCAGGCGCACCTGGGTCTGCTAAGCAACATCCAGTCCCGTAGCCCTTTAGAGCCCCCTCTGTGCATGCCGAGCGTAGGGAAACGCACTGCACTCTCCTTTGAAGCGTCTTAGTTTCTTCAGCACTCGCGCACGTTCACGAACACCGTTCTGGCACGTCCCACATGGCGTAGAAGTCTTAGGCGTTGCCCTAGTCTGAGCAGCACTCAGAGTAACCCTCGGCTTCGCCTTCCATCCAGGACCTCCTGCCTGAAATCAACGTGCCTCCTAGAGGAAGTCGGCTTGCGTTCTGACTGCAGTTTAAGTCCTGTTCTTCCTGTGGCACTGCAGGCTTTGGAATAGCCACAGGCCCAGAGGAGCAGCTACGGCGTTCCTTGGTTGAGGCAGTTCGCTTGATGCAGAACACTCGAATTCGAGAAGTTGATTCAGGGAAAGATACATAGCGTAACCGGTGTCTCTTTGGACTTGTTAGAAACCACAGTGGGGTATGCTGAGTGTGCCCATGGAAACGGGGGCCTGCTGGAACTAGCCTTGCTTTCCCATTTTGAAGGCTGCGTTCATGCTGCCTTGAAGCTGCCTGACATTCCCTGCTCTTGACAGGCCTGCAAACCCTGTAAGAATGCTTCTGGGGAGAAAATGAATTTGCTATCTACACTAGGTGCTTCTGCGCCTGCGGTGTGGTCACCCTGACAAGCTCTAGCGCTAAAAGGAAACTCAACGTGTGAACTTGCCTCCAGTTTAGGCCCTTAGTACCCATGTAGATACGGAGGCATGCAGCTCTTTCCATGAGTTCTTAGTCGCTTATATGCTTTACTATAAAGGAAGTACACTTCTGAGGACTCCTAGGCCTCTCGGGTATGCATCATTTCCCCTCCAAGTTCACTGAGTACCTCCAGAGCCCTGTGGGCCGGCTGCGAAACTTCGACTCCCATTTGTTGATCCCTTGGCGGCCCTCTGTGCGTGCCTAGAGACGGCCAACACACTGTACGTTCCTTGAGGAGAGCTACATTTCCAGAGACCGCGAACGGCCTCAGGACAACATTGCTGCTGAGTCCGAAGTGCCCAGGAAGACTTTGTCATGGCCCTTGTGTGAGCTGCCATGTGGTAACACTCTGCTTTGGATGCTTCGAGGCCCTCGTACCTGGAGTCACTCTGCTCGAGGAGAAAGTCAGCATCTTGCCATGCGGTGTCGCTGACGCCACACCCAGCAGAAACACATGCCTGGAAGTAAGGCCCTGATTTGCCGTGCAGAAGCGGAGGCGTGCAGCAGTTTCCATGAGCCGGTGGCCTGTGCTCTGCCTACCTTTAACGGCAGCACAGTTTTCTGGACACCTAGGAGGCTAGCGTGGGCACCCTGTTGCTGGCAGGAACACCGAGTAGGCCCAGGCGCACCTGGGTCTGCTAAGCAACATCCAGTCCCGTAGCCCTTTAGAGCCCCCTCTGTGCATGCCGAGCGTAGGGAAACGCACTGCACTCTCCTTTGAAGCGTCTTAGTTTCCTCAGCACTCGCGCACGTTCACGAACACCGTTCTGGCACGTCCCACATGGCGTAGAAGTCTTAGGCGTTGCCCTAGTCTGAGCAGCACTCAGAGTAACCCTCGGCTTCGCCTTCCATCCAGGACCTCCTGCCTGAAATCAACGTGCCTCCTAGAGGAAGTCGGCTTGCGTTCTGACTGCAGTTTAAGTCCTGTTCTTCCTGTGGCACTGCAGGCTTTGGAATAGCCACAGGCCCAGAGGAGCAGCTACGGCGTTCCTTGGTTGAGGCAGTTCGCTTGATGCAGAACACTCGAATTCGAGAAGTTGATTCAGGGAAAGATACATAGCGTAACCGGTGTCTCTTTGGACTTGTTAGAAACCACAGTGGGGTATGCTGAGTGTGCCCATGGAAACGGGGGCCTGCTGGAACTAGCCTTGCTTTCCCATTTTGAAGGCTGCGTTCATGCTGCCTTGAAGCTGCCTGACATTCCCTGCTCTTGACAGGCCTGCAAACCCTGTAAGAATGCTTCTGGGGAGAAAATGAATTTGCTATCTACCCTAGGTGCTTCTGCGCCTGCGGTGTGGTCACCCTGACAAGCTCTAGCGCTAAAAGGAAACTCAACGTGTGAACTTGCCTCCAGTTTAGGCCCTTAGTACCCATGTAGATACGGAGGCATGCAGCTCTTTCCATGAGTTCTTAGTCGCTTATATGCTTTACTATAAAGGAAGTACACTTCTGAGGACTCCTAGCCCTCTCGGGTACGCATCATTTCCCCTCCAAGTTCACTGAGTACCTCCAGAGCCCTGTGGGCCGGCTGCGAAACTTCGACTCCCATTTGTTGATCCCTTGGCGGCCCTCTGTGGGTGCCTAGAGACGGGCAACACACTGTACGTTCCTTGAGGAGAGCTACATTTCCAGAGACCGCGAACGGCCTCAGGACAACATTGCTGCTGAGTCCGAAGTGCCCAGGAAGACTTTGTCATGGCCCTTGTGTGAGCTGCCATGTGATAACACTCTGCTTTGAATGCTTCGAGGCCCTCGTACCTGGAGTCACTCTGCTCGAGGAGAAAGTCAGCATCTTGCCATGCGGTGTCGCTGACGCCACACCCAGCAGAAACACATGCCTGGAAGTAAGGCCCTGATTTGCCGTGCAGAAGCGGAGGCGTGCAGCAGTTTCCATGAGCCGGTGGCCTGTGCTCTGCCTACCTTTAACGGCAGCACAGTTTTCTGGACACCTAGGAGGCTAGCGTGGGCACCCTGTTGCCGGCAGGAACACCGAGTAGGCCCAGGCGCACCTGGGTCTGCTAAGCAACATCCAGTCCCATAGCCCTTTAGAGCCCCCTCTGTGCATGCCGAGCGTAGGGAAACGCACTGCACTCTCCTTTGAAGCGTCTTAGTTTCCTCAGCACTCGCGCACGTTCACGAACACCGTTCTGGCACGTCCCACATGGCGTACAAGTCTTAGGCGTTGCCCTAGTCCGAGCAGCACTCAGAGTAACCCTCGGCTTCGCCTTCCATCCAGGACCTCCTGCCTGAAATCAACGTGCCTCCTAGAGGAAGTCGGCTTGCGTTCTGACTGCAGTTTAAGTCCTGTTCTTCCTGTGGCACTGCAGGCTTTTGAATAGCCACAGGCCCAGAGGAGCAGCTACGGCGTTCCTTGGTTGAGGCAGTTCGCTTGATGCAGAACACTCGAATTCGAGAAGTTGATTCAGGGAAAGATACATAGCGTAACCGGTGTCTCTTTGGACTTGTTAGAAACCACAGTGGGGTATGCTGAGTGTGCCCATGGAAACGGGGGCCTGCTGGAACTAGCCTTGCTTTCCCATTTTGAAGGCTGCGTTCATGCTGCCTTGAAGCTGCCTGACATTCCCTGCTCTTGACAGGCCTGCAAACCCTGTAAGAATGCTTCTGGGGAGAAAATGAATTTGTTATCTACACTAGGTGCTTCTGCGCCTGCGGTGTGGTCACCCTGACAAGCTCTAGCGCTAAAAGGAAACTCAACGTGTGAACTTGCCTCCAGTTTAGGCCCTTAGTACCCATGTAGATACGGAGGCATGCAGCTCTTTCCATGAGTTCTTAGTCGCTTATATGCTTTACTATAAAGGAAGTACACTTCTGAGGACTCCTAGGCCTCTCGGGTATGCATCATTTCCCCTCCAAGTTCACTGAGTACCTCCAGAGCCCTGTGGGCCGGCTGCGAAACTTCGACTCCCATTTGTTGATCCCTTGGCGGCCCTCTGTGGGTGCCTAGAGACGGGCAACACACTGTACGTTCCTTGAGGAGAGCTACATTTCCAGAGACCGCGAACGGCCTCAGGACAACATTGCTGCTGAGTCCGAAGTGCCCAGGAAGACTTTGTCATGGCCCTTGTGTGAGCTGCCATGTGGTAACACTCTGCTTTGGATGCTTCGAGGCCCTCGTACCTGGAGTCACTCTGCTCGAGGAGAAAGTCAGCATCTTGCCATGCGGTGTCGCTGACGCCACACCCAGCAGAAACACATGCCTGGAAGTAAGGCCCTGATTTGCCGTGCAGAAGCGGAGGCGTGCGGCAGTTTCCATGAGCCGGTGGCCTGTGCTCTGCCTACCTTTAACGGCAGCACAGTTTTCTGGACACCTAGGAGGCTAGCGTGGGCACCCTGTTGCCGGCAGGAACACCGAGTAGGCCCAGGCGCACCTGGGTCTGCTAAGCAACATCCAGTCCCGTAGCCCTTTAGAGCCCCCTCTGTGCATGCCGAGCGTAGGGAAACGCACTGCACTCTCCTTTGAAGCGTCTTAGTTTCTTCAGCACTCGCGCACGTTCACGAACACCGTTCTGGCACGTCCCACATGGCGTAGAAGTCTTAGGCCTTGCCCTAGTCTGAGCAGCACTCAGAGTAACCCTCGGCTTCGCCTTCCATCCAGGACCTCCTGCCTGAAATCAACGTGCCTCCTAGAGGAAGTCGGCTTGCGTTCTGACTGCAGTTTAAGTCCTGTTCTTCCTGTGGCACTGCAGGCTTTTGAATAGCCACAGGCCCAGAGGAGCAGCTACGGCGTTCCTTGGTTGAGGCAGTTCGCTTGATGCAGAACACTCGAATTCGAGAAGTTGATTCAGGGAAAGATACATAGCGTAACCGGTGTCTCTTTGGACATGTTAGAAACCACAGTGGGGTATGCTGAGTGTGCCCATGGAAACGGGGGCCTGCTGGAACTAGCCTTGCTTTCCCATTTTGAAGGCTGCGTTCATGCTGCCTTGAAGCTGCCTGACACTCCCTGCTCTTGACAGGCCTGCAAACCCTGTAAGAATGCTTCTGGGGAGAAAATGAATTTGCTATCTACACTAGGTGCTTCTGCGCCTGCGGTGTGGTCACCCTGACAAGCTCTAGCGCTAAAAGGAAACTCAACGTGTGAACTTGCATCCAGTTTAGGCCCTTAGTACCCATGTAGATACGGAGGCATGCAGCTCTTTCCATGAGTTCTTAGTCGCTTATATGCTTTACTATAAAGGAAGTACACTTCTGAGGACTCCTAGGCCTCTCGGGTATGCATCATTTCCCCTCCAAGTTCACTGAGTACCTCCAGAGCCCTGTGGGCCGGCTGCGAAACTTCGACTCCCATTTGTTGATCCCTTGGCGGCCCTCTGTGCGTGCCTAGAGACGGGCAACACACTGTACGTTCCTTGAGGAGAGCTACATTTCCAGAGACCGCGAACGGCCTCAGGACAACATTGCTGCTGAGTCCGAAGTGCCCAGGAAGACTTTGTCATGGCCCTTGTGTGAGCTGCCATGTGGTAACACTCTGCTTTGGATGCTTCGAGGCCCTCGTACCTGGAGTCACTCTGCTCGAGGAGAAAGTCAGCATCTTGCCATGCGGTGTCGCTGACGCCACACCCAGCAGAAACACATGCCTGGAAGTAAGGCCCTGATTTGCCGTGCAGAAGCGGAGGCGTGCGGCAGTTTCCATGAGCCGGTGGCCTGTGCTCTGCCTACCTTTAACGGCAGCACAGTTTTCTGGACACCGAGGAGGCTAGCGTGGGCACCCTGTTGCCGGCAGGAACACCGAGTAGGCCCAGGCGCACCTGGGTCTGCTAAGCAACATCCAGTCCCGTAGCCCTTTAGAGCCCCCTCTGTGCATGCCGAGCGTAGGGAAACGCACTGCACTCTCCTTTGAAGCGTCTTAGTTTCCTCAGCACTCGCGCAAGTTCACGAACACCGTTCTGGCACGTCCCACATGGCGTAGAAGTCTTAGGCGTTGCCCTAGTCTGAGCAGCACTCAGAGTAACCCTCGGCTTCGCCTTCCATCCAGGACCTCCTGCCTGAAATCAACGTGCCTCCTAGAGGAAGTCGGCTTGCGTTCTGACTGCAGTTTAAGTCCTGTTCTTCCTGTGGCACTGCAGGCTTTGGAATAGCCACAGGCCCAGAGGAGCAGCTACGGCGTTCCTTGGTTGAGGCAGTTCGCTTGATGCAGAACACTCGAATTCGAGAAGTTGATTCAGGGAACGATACATAGCGTAACCGGTGTCTCTTTGGACTTGTTAGAAACCACAGTGGGGTATGCTGAGTGTGCCCATGGAAACGGGGGCCTGCTGGAACTAGCCTTGCTTTCCCATTTTGAAGGCTGCGTTCATGCTGCCTTGAAGCTGCCTGACACTCCCTGCTCTTGACAGGCCTGCAAACCCTGTAAGAATGCTTCTGGGGAGAAAATGAATTTGCTATCTACACTAGGTGCTTCTGCGCCTGCGGTGTGGTCACCCTGACAAGCTCTAGCGCTAAAAGGAAACTCAACGTGTGAACTTGCCTCCAGTTTAGGCCCTTAGTACCCATGTAGATACGGAGGCATGCAGCTCTTTCCATGAGTTCTTAGTCGCTTATATGCTTTACTATAAAGGAAGTACACTTCTGAGGACTCCTAGGCCTCTCGGGTACGCATCATTTCCCCTCCAAGTTCACTGAGTACCTCCAGAGCCCTGTGGGCCGGCTGCGAAACTTCGACTCCCATTTGTTGATCCCTTGGCGGCCCTCTGTGCGTGCCTAGAGACGGGCAACACACTGTACGTTCCTTGAGGAGAGCTACATTTCCAGAGACCGCGAACGGCCTCAGGACAACATTGCTGCTGAGTCCGAAGTGCCCAGGAAGACTTTGTCATGGCCCTTGTGTGAGCTGCCATGTGATAACACTCTGCTTTGAATGCTTCGAGGCCCTCGTACCTGGAGTCACTCTGCTCGAGGAGAAAGTCAGCATCTTGCCATGCGGTGTCGCTGACGCCACACCCAGCAGAAACACATGCCTGGAAGTAAGGCCCTGATTTGCCGTGCAGAAGCGGAGGCGTGCGGCAGTTTCCATGAGCCGGTGGCCTGTGCTCTGCCTACCTTTAACGGCAGCACAGTTTTCTGGACACCGAGGAGGCTAGCGTGGGCACCCTGTTGCCGGCAGGAACACCGAGTAGGCCCAGGCGCACCTGGGTCTGCTAAGCAACATCCAGTCCCGTAGCCCTTTAGAGCCCCCTCTGTGCATGCCGAGCGTAGGGAAACGCACTGCACTCTCCTTTGAAGCGTCTTAGTTTCCTCAGCACTCGCGCACGTTCACGAACACCGTTCTGGCACGTCCCACATGGCGTAGAAGTCTTAGGCGTTGCCCTAGTCTGAGCAGCACTCAGAGTAACCCTCGGCTTCGCCTTCCATCCAGGACCTCCTGCCTGAAATCAACGTGCCTCCTAGAGGAAGTCGGCTTGCGTTCTGACTGCAGTTTAAGTCCTGTTCTTCCTGTGGCACTGCAGGCTTTTGAATAGCCACAGGCCCAGAGGAGCAGCTACGGCGTTCCTTGGTTGAGGCAGTTCGCTTGATGCAGAACACTCGAATTCGAGAAGTTGATTCAGGGAAAGATACATAGCGTAACCGGTGTCTCTTTGGACTTGTTAGAAACCACAGTGGGGTATGCTGAGTGTGCCCATGGAAACGGGGGCCTGCTGGAACTAGCCTTGCTTTCCCATTTTGAAGGCTGCGTTCATGCTGCCTTGAAGCTGCCTGACATTCCCTGCTCTTGACAGGCCTGCAAACCCTGTAAGAATGCTTCTGGGGAGAAAATGAATTTGCTATCTACACTAGGTGCTTCTGCGCCTGCGGTGTGGTCACCCTGACAAGCTCTAGCGCTAAAAGGAAACTCAACGTGTGAACTTGCCTCCAGTTTAGGCCCTTAGTACCCATGTAGATACAGAGGCATGCAGCTCTTTCCATGAGTTCTTAGTCGCTTATATGCTTTACTATAAAGGAAGTACACTTCTGAGGACTCCTAGGCCTCTCGGGTACGCATCATTTCCCCTCCAAGTTCACTGAGTACCTCCAGAGCCCTGTGGGCCGGCTGCGAAACTTCGACTCCCATTTGTTGATCCCTTGGCGGCCCTCTGTGCGTGCCTAGAGACGGGCAACACACTGTACGTTCCTTGAGGAGAGCTACATTTCCAGAGACCGCGAACGGCCTCAGGACAACATTGCTGCTGAGTCCGAAGTGCCCAGGAAGACTTTGTCATGGCCCTTGTGTGAGCTGCCATGTGATAACACTCTGCTTTGAATGCTTCGAGGCCCTCGTACCTGGAGTCACTCTGCTCGAGGAGAAAGTCAGCATCTTGCCATGCGGTGTCGCTGACGCCACACCCAGCAGAAACACATGCCTGGAAGTAAGGCCCTGATTTGCCGTGCAGAAGCGGAGGCGTGCGGCAGTTTCCATGAGCCGGTGGCCTGTGCTCTGCCTACCTTTAACGGCAGCACAGTTTTCTGGACACCGAGGAGGCTAGCGTGGGCACCCTGTTGCCGGCAGGAACACCGAGTAGGCCCAGGCGCACCTGGGTCTGCTAAGCAACATCCAGTCCCGTAGCCCTTTAGAGCCCCTCTGTGCATGCCGAGCGTAGGGAAACGCACTGCACTCTCTTTTGGAGCGTCTTAATTTCCTCAGCACTCGCGCACGTTCACGAACACCGTTCTGGCACGTCCCACATGGCGTAGAAGTCTTAGGCGTTGCCCTAGTCTGAGCTGCACTCAGAGTAACCCTCGGCTTCGCATTCCATCCAGGACCTCCTGCCTGAAGTCACCATGCCTCCTAGAGCAAGTCGGCTTGCGTTCTGACTGCAGTTTAAGTCCTGTTCTTCCTATGGCACTGCAGGCTTTTGAATAGCCAAGGCCCAGAGGAGCAGCTACGGCGTTCCTTGGTTGAGGCAGTTCACTTGATGCAGAACATCCTACTTCGAGAAGCTGATTCAGGGAAGGAAACACAGGGTAACCTGTGTCTCTTTGGACTTGTTAGAAACCACAGTGGGGTATGCTGAGTGTGCCCATGGAAACGGGGGCCTGCTGGAACTAGCCTTGCTTTCCCGTTTTGAAGGCTGCATTCATGCTGCCTTGAAGCTGCCTGACATTCCCTGCACTTGATAGGCCTGCAAACCCTGTAAGAATGCTTCTGGGGAGAAAATGAATTTGCTGTCTAAACCAGGTGCTTCCGTGACTGCGGTGTGGTCAGCCTGACAAGCTCTAGCGCTAAAAGGAAACTCAACGTGTGAACTTGCCTCCAGTTTAAGCCCTTAGTAGCCATGTAGATACGGAGGCATACAGCTCTTTCCGTGAGTTCTTAGTCGCTTATATGCTTTACTATAAAGGAACTACACTTCTGAGGACTCCTAGGCCTCTCGGGTATGCATCATTTCCCCTCCAAGTTCACTGAGTACCTCCAGACCCCTGTGTGCCGGCTGCGAAACTTCCAGTCCCATTTGTTGATCCCTCGGAGGCCGTCTGTGTGTGCCTAGAGACGGGCAACACACTGTACGTTCCTTGAGGAGAGCTACATTTCCAGAGACCTCGACCGGCCTCAGGACAACATTGATGGTGAGTCCGAAGTGCCCAGGAAGACTTTGTCATGGCCCTTGTGTGAGCTGCCATGTGATAAC
Organism: Globicephala melas; assembly: GCF_963455315.2. Taxonomy (NCBI): domain Eukaryota; kingdom Metazoa; phylum Chordata; class Mammalia; order Artiodactyla; family Delphinidae; genus Globicephala; species Globicephala melas. Next base: position 58,757,685 of record NC_083333.1, read on the forward strand.
ACTCTGCTTTGAATGCTTCGAGGCCCTCGTACCTGCAGTCACTCTGCTCGAGGAGAAAGTCAGCATCTTGCCATGCGGTGTCGCTGACGGCACACCCAGCAGAAACACATGCCTGGAAGTAAGGCCCTGATTTGCCGTGCAGAAGCGGAGGCGTGCAGCAGTTTCCATGAGCCGGTGGCCTGTGCTCTGCCTACCTTTAACGGCAGCACAGTTTTCTGGACACCTAGGAGGCTAGCGTGGGCACCCTGTTGCCGGCAGGAACACTGAGTAGCCCCAGGCGCACCTGGGTCTGCTAAGAAACATCCAGTCCCGTAGCCCTGTAGAGCCCCTCTGTGCATGCCGAGCGTAGGGAAACTCACTGCACTCTCTTTTCGAGCGTCTTAATTTCCTCAGCACTCGCGCACGTTCACGAACACCGTTCTGGCACGTCTCACATGGCGTAGAAGTCTTAGGCGTTGCCCTAGTCTGAGCTGCACTCAGAGTAACCCTCGGCTTCGCATTCCATCCAGGACCTCCTGCCTGAAGTCACCATGCCTCCTAGAGGAAGTCGGCTTGCGTTCTGACTGCAGTTTAAGTCCTGTTCTTCCTGTGGCACTGCAGGCTTTTGAATAGCCAAGGCCCAAAGGAGCAGCTACGGCGTTCCTTGGTTGAGGCAGTTCGCTTGATGCAGAACACCCTACTTCGAGAATCTGATTCAGGGAAGGAAACACAGGGTAACCTGTGTCTCTTTGGACTTGTTAGAAACCACAGTGGGGTATGCTGAGTGTGCCCATGGAAACGGGGGCCTGCTGGAACTAGCCTTGCTTTCCCATTTTGAAGGCTGCATTCATGCTGCCTTGAAGCTGCCTGACATTCCCTGCTCTTGACAGGCCTGTAAACCCTGTAAGAATGCTTCTGGGGAGAAAATGAATTTGCTGTCTAAACCAGGTGCTTCCGTGACTGCGGTTTGGTCAGCCTGACAAGCTCTAGCACTAAAAGGAAACTTAACGTGAGAACTTGCCTCCAGTTTAAGCCCTAAGTAGCCATGTAGATACGGAGGCATGCAGCTCTTTCCATGAGTTCTTAGTCGCTTATATGCTTTATTATAAAGAAGAACACTTCTGAGGACTCCTAGTCCTCTCGGGTATGCATCATTTCCCCTCCAAGTTCACTGAGTACCTCCAGACCCCTGTGTGCCGGCTGCAAAACTTCCAGTCCCATTTGTTGATCCCTCGGAGGCCCTCTGTGAGTTCCTAGAGACGGGCAACACACTGTACGTTCCTTGAGGAGAGCTACATTTCCAGAGTCCTCGAACGGCCTCAGGACAACATTGCTGCTGAGTCCGAAGTGCCCAGGAAGACTTTGTCATGGCCCTTGTGTGAGCTGCCATGTGATAACATTCTGCTTTGAATGCTTCGAGGCCCTCGTACCTGCAGTCACTCTGCTCGAGGAGAAAGTCAGCATCTTGCCATGCGGTGTCGCTGACGGCACACCCAGCAGAAACACATGCCTGGAAGTAAGGCCCTGATTTGCCGTGCAGAAGCGGAGGCGTGCAGCAGTTTCCATGAGCCGGTGGCCTGTGCTCTGCCTACCTGTAACGTGGACACATAGGAGGCTAGCGTGGGCACCCTGTTGCCGGCAGGAACACTGAGTACCCCCAGGCACACCTGGGTCTGCTAAGCAACATCCAGTCCCGTAGGCCTTTAGAGCCCCTCTGTGCATGCCGAGCGTAGGGAAACGCACTGCACTCTCTTTTGGAGAGTCTTAATTTCCTCAGCACTCGCGCACGTTCACGAACACCGTTCTGGCACGTCCCACATGGCGTAGAAGTCTTAGGCGTTGCCGTAGTCTGAGCTGCACTCAGAGTAACCCTCGGCTTCGCATTCCATCCAGTACCTCCTGCCTGAAGTCACCATGCCTCCTAGAGGAAGTCGGCTTGCGTTCTGACTGCAGTTTAAGTCCTGTTCTTCCTGTGGCACTGCAGGCTTTTGAATAGCCAAGGCCCAGAGGAGCAGCTACGGCGTTCCTTGGTTGAGGCAGTTCGCTTGATGCAGAACACCCTACTTCGAGAAGCTGATTCAGGGAAGGAAACACAGGGTAACCTGTGTCTCTTTGGACTTGTTAGAAACCACAGTGGGGTATGCTGAGTGTGCCCATGGAAACGGGGGCCTGCTGGAACTAGCCTTGCTTTCCCGTTTTGAAGGCTGCATTCATGCTGCCTTGAAGCTGCCTGACATTCCCTGCACTTGATAGGCCTGCAAACCCTGTAAGAATGCTTCTGGGGAGAAAATGAATTTGCTGTCTAAACCAGGTGCTTCCGTGACTGCGGTGTGGTCAGCCTGACAAGCTCTAGCGCTAAAAGGAAACTCAACGTGTGAACTTGCCTCCAGTTTAAGACCTTAGTAGCCATGTAGATACGGAGGCATACAGCTCTTTCCGTGAGTTCTTAGTCGCTTATATGCTTTATTTTAAAGGAACTACACTTCTGAGGACTCCTAGGCCTCTCGTGTATGCATCATTTCCCCTCCAAGTTCACTGAGTACCTCCAGACCCCTGTGTGCCGGCTGCGAAACTTCCAGTCCCATTTGTTGATCCCTCGGAGGCCGTCTGTGCGTGCCTAGAGACGGGCAACACACTGTACGTTCCTTGAGGAGAGCTACATTTCCAGAGTCCTCGAACGGCCTCAGGACAACATTGCTGCTGAGTCCGAAGTGCCCAGGAAGACTTTGTCATGGCCCTTGTGTGAGCTGCCATGTGATAACACTCTGCTTTGAATGCTTCGAGGCCCTCGTACCTGCAGTCACTCTGCTCGAGGAGAAAGTCAGCATCTTGCCATGCGGTGTCGCTGACGCCACACCCAGCAGAAACACATGCCTGGAAGTAAGGCCCTGATTTGCCGTGCAGAAGCGGAGGCGTGCAGCAGTTTCCATGAGCCGGTGGCCTGTGCTCTGCCTACCTTTAACGGCAGCACAGTTTTCTGGACACCTAGGAGGCTAGCGTGGGCACCCTGTTGCCGGCAGGAACACTGAGTACCCCCAGGCGCTCCTGGGTCTGCTAAGCAACATCCAGTCCCGTAGCCCTGTAGAGCCCCTCTGTGCATGCCGAGCGTAGGGAAACGCACTGCACTCTCTTTTGGAGCGTCTTAATTTCCTCAGCACTCGCGCACGTTCACGAACACCGTTCTGGCACGTCCCACATGGCATAGAAGTCTTAGGCGTTGCCCTAGTCTGAGCTGCACTCAGAGTAACCCTCGGCTTCGCATTCCATCCAGGACCTCCTGCCTGAAGTCACCATGCCTCCTAGAGGAAGTCGGCTTGCGTTCTGACTGCAGTTTAAGTCCTGTTCTTCCTGTGGCACTGCAGGCTTTTGAATAGCCAAGGCCCAGAGGAGCAGCTACGGCGTTCCTTGGTTGAGGCAGTTCGCTTGATGCAGAACACCCTACTTTGAGAAGCTGATTCAGGGAAGGAAACACAGGGTAACCTGTGTCTCTTTGGACTTGTTAGAAACCACAGTGGGGTATGCTGAGTGTGCCCATGGAAACGGGGGCCTGCTGGAACTAGCCTTGCTTTCCCATTTTGAAGGCTGCATTCATGCTGCCTTGAAGCTGCCTGACATTCCCTGCTCTTGACAGGCCTGTAAACCCTGTAAGAATGCTTCTGGGGAGAAAATGAATTTGCTGTCTAAACCAGGTGCTTCCGTGACTGCGGTGTGATCAGCCTGGCAAGCTCTAGCACTAAAAGGAAACTTAACGTGAGAACTTGCCTCCAGTTTAAGCCCGTAGTAGCCATGTAGATACGGAGGCATACAGCTCTTTCCATGAGTTCTTAGTCGCTTATATGCTTTATTATAAAGAAGAACACTTCTGAGGACTCCTAGTCGTCTCGGGTATGCATCATTTCCCCTCCAAGTTCACTGAGTACCTCCAGAACCCTGTGTGCCGGCTGCGAAACTTCCAGTCCCATTTGTTGATCCCTCGGAGGCCCTCTGTGAGTGCCTAGAGACAGGCAACACACTGTACGTTCCTTGAGGAGAGCTACATTTCCAGAGTCCTCGAACGGCCTCAGGACAACATTGCTGCTGAGTCCGAAGTGCCCAGGTAGACTTTGTCATGGCTCTTGTGTGAGCTGCCATGTGATAACACTCTGCTTTGAATGCTTCGAGGCCCTCGTACCTGCAGTCACTCTGCTCGAGGAGAAAGTCAGCATCTTGTCATGCGGTGTCGCTGACGGCACACCCAGCAGAAACACATGCCTGGAAGTAAGGCCCTGATTTGCCGTGCAGAAGCGGAGGCGTGCAGCAGTTTCCATGAGCCGGTGGCCTGTGCTCTGCCTACCTTTAACGGCAGCACAGTTTTCTGGACACCTAGGAGGCTAGCGTGGGCACCCTGTTGCCGGCAGGAACACTGAGTAGCCCCAGGCGCACCTGGGTCTGCTAAGCAACATCCAGTCCCGTAGCCCTTTAGAGCCCCTCTGTGCATGCCGAGCGTAGGGAAACTCACTGCACTCTCTTTTCGAGCGTCTTAATTTCCTCAGCACTCGCGCACGTTCACGAACACCGTTCTGGCACGTCCCACATGGCGTAGAAGTCTTAGGCGTTGCCCTAGTCTGAGCAGCACTCAGAGTAACCCTCGGCTTCGCATTCCATCCAGTACCTACTGCCTGAAGTCACCATGCCTCCTAGAGGAAGTCGGCTTGCGTTCTGACTGCAGTTTAAGTCCTGTTCTTCCTGTGGCACTGCAGGCTTTTGAATAGCCAAGGCCCAGAGGAGCAGCTACGGCGTTCCTTGGTTGAGGCAGTTCGCTTGATGCAGAACACCCTACTTCGAGAAGCTGATTCAGGGAAGGAAACACAGGGTAACCTGTGTCTCTTTGGACTTGTTAGAAACCACAGTGGGGTATGCTGAGTGTGCCCATGGAAACGGGGGCCTGCTAGAACTAGCCTTGCTTTCCCGTTTTGAAGGCTGCATTCATGCTGCCTTGAAGCTGCCTGACATTCCCTGCACTTGATAGGCCTGCAAACCCTGTAAGAATGCTTCTGGGGAGAAAATGAATTTGCTGTCTAAACCAGGTGCTTCCGTGACTGCGGTGTGGTCAGCCTGACAAGCTCTAGCACTAAAAGGAAACTCAACGTGTGAACTTGCCTCCAGTTTAGGCCCTTAGTAGCCATGTACATACGGAGGCATACAGCTCTTTTCAAGAGTTCTTAGTCGCTTATATGCTTTATTTTAAAAGAAGTACACTTCTGAGGACTCCCAGTGCTCTCGGTTATGCATCATTTCCCCTCCAAGTTCACTGAGTACCTCCAGACACCTGTGTGCCGGCTGCGAAACTTCCAGTCCCATTTGTTGATCCCTCGGAGGCCGTCTGTGCGTGCCTAGAGACGGGCAACACACTGTACGTTCCTTGAGGAGAGCTACATTTCCAGAGTCCTCGAACGGCCTCAGGACAACGTTGCTGCTGAGTCCGAAGTGCCCAGGAAGACTTTGTCATGGCCCTTGTGTGAGCTGCCATGTGATAACACTCTGCTTTGAATGCTTCGAGGCCCTCGTACCTGCAGTCACTCTGCTCGAGGAGAAAGTCAGCATCTTGCCATGCGGTGTCGCTGACGGCACACCCAGCAGAAACACATGCCTGGAAGTAAGGCCCTGATTTGCCGTGCAGAAGCGGAGGCGTGCAGCAGTTTCCATGAGCCGGTGGCCTGTGCTCTGCCTACCTGTAACGTGGACACCTAGGAGGCTAGCGTGGGCACCCTGTTGCCGGCAGGAACACTGAGTACCCCCAGGCGCACCTGGGTCTGCTAAGCAACATCCAGTCCCGTAGCCCTTTAGAGCCCCTCTGTGCATGCCGAGCGTAGGGAAACGCACTGCACTCTCTTTTGGAGAGTCTTAATTTCCTCAGCACTCGCGCACGTTCACGAACACCGTTCTGGCACGTCCCACATGGCGTAGAAGTCTTAGGCGTTGCCCTAGTCTGAGCTGCACTCAGAGTAACCCTCGGCTTCGCATTCCATCCAGGACCTCCTGCCTGAAGTCACCATGCCTCCTAGAGGAAGTCGGCTTGCGTTCTGACTGCAGTTTAAGTCCTGTTCTTCCTGTGGCACTGCAGGCTTTTGAATAGCCAAGGCCCAGAGGAGCAGCTACGGCGTTCCTTGGTTGAGGCAGTTCGCTTGATGCAGAACACCCTACTTCGAGAATCTGATTCAGGGAAGGAAACACAGGGTAACCTGTGTCTCTTTGGACTTGTTAGAAACCACAGTGGGGTATGCTGAGTGTGCCCATGGAAACGGGGGCCTGCTGGAACTAGCCTTGCTTTCCCGTTTTGAAGGCTGCATTCATGCTGCCTTGAAGCTGCCTGACATTCCCTGCACTTGATAGGCCTGCAAACCCTGTAAGAATGCTTCTGGGGAGAAAATGAATTTGCTGTCTAAACCAGGTGCTTCCGTGACTGCGGTGTGGTCAGCCTGACAAGCTCTAGCACTAAAAGGAAACTCAACTTGTGAACTTGCCTCCAGTTTAGGCCCTTAGTAGCCATGTAGATACGGAGGCATACAGCTCTTTCCAAGAGTTCTTAGTCGCTTATATGCTTTATTTTAAAGGAAGTACACTTCTGAGGACTCCCAGTGCTCTCGGTTATGCATCATTTTCCCTCCAAGTTCACTGAGTACCTCCAGACCCCTGTGTGCCGGCTGCGAAACTTCCAGTCCCATTTGTTGATCCCTCGGAGGCCGTCTGTGCGTGCCTAGAGACGGGCAACACACTGTACGTTCCTTGAGGAGAGCTACATTTCCAGAGTCCTCGAACGGCCTCAGGACAACATTGCTGCTGAGTCCGAAGTGCCCAGGAAGACTTTGTCATGGCCCTTGTGTGAGCTGCCATGTGATAACACTCTGCTTTGAATGCTTCGAGGCCCTCGTACCTGCAGTCACTCTGCTCGAGGAGAAAGTCAGCATCTTGCCATGCGGTGTCGCTGACGGCACACCCAGCAGAAACACATGCCTGGAAGTAAGGCCCTGATTTGCCGTGCAGAAGCGGAGGCGTGCAGCAGTTTCCATGAGCCGGTGGCCTGTGCTCTGCGTACCTGTAACGTGGACACCCAGGAGGCTAGCGTGGGCACCCTGTTGCCGGCAGGAACACTGAGTAGCCCCAGGCGCACCTGGGTCTGCTAAGCAACATCCAGTCCCGTAGCCCTTTAGAGCCCCTCTGTGCATGCAGAGCGTAGGGAAACGCACTGCACTCTCTTTTGGAGCGTCTTAATTTCCTCAGCACTCGCGCACGTTCACGAACACCGTTCTGGCACGTCCCACATGGCGTAGAAGTCTTAGGCGTTGCCCTAGTCTGAGCTGCACTCAGAGTAACCCTCGGCTTCGCATTCCATCCAGGACCTCCTGCCTGAAGTCACCATGCCTCCTAGAGGAAGTCGGCTTGCGTTCTGACTGCAGTTTAAGTCCTGTTCTTCCTGTGGCACTGCAGGCTTTTGAATAGCCAAGGCCCAGAGGAGCAGCTACGGCGTTCCTTGGTTGAGGCAGTTCGCTTGATGCAGAACACCCTATTTTGAGAAGCTGATTCAGGGAAGGAAACACAGGGTAACCTGTGTCTCTTTGGACTTGTTAGAAACCACAGTGGGGTATGCTGAGTGTGCCCATGGAAACGGGGGCCTGCTGGAACTAGCCTTGCTTTCCCATTTTGAAGGCTGCGTTCATGCTGCCTTGAAGCTGCCTGACATTCCCTGCTCTTGACAGGCCTGCAAACCCTGTAAGAATGCTTCTGGGGAGAAAATGAATTTGCTGTCTAAACCAGGTGCTTCCGTGACTGCGGTGTGGTCAGCCTGACAAGCTCTAGCGCTAAAAGGAAACTCAACGTGTGAACTTGCCTCCAGTTTAAGCCCTTAGTAGCCATGTAGATACGGAGGCATACAGCTCTTTCCGTGAGTTCTTAGTCGCTTATATGCTTTATTTTAAAGGAAGTACACTTCTGAGGACTCCCAGTGCTCTCGGTTATGCATCATTTCCCCTCCAAGTTCACTGAGTACCTCCAGACCCCTGTGTGCCGGCTGCGAAACTTCCAGTCCCATTTGTTAATCCCTCGGAGGCCGTCTGTGCGTGCCTAGAGACGGGCAACACACTGTACGTTCCTTGAGGAGAGCTACATTTCCAGAGTCCTCAAACGGCCTCAGGACAACATTGCTGCTGAGTCCGAAGTGCCCAGGAAGACTTTGTCATGGCCCTTGTGTGAGCTGCCATGTGATAACACTCTGCTTTGAATGCTTCGAGGCCCTCGTACCTGCAGTCACTCTGCTCGAGGAGAAAGTCAGCATCTTGCCATGCGGTGTCGCTGACGGCACACCCAGCAGAAACACATGCCTGGAAGTAAGGCCCTGATTTGCCGTGCAGAAGCGGAGGCGTGCAGCAGTTTCCATGAGCCGGTGGCCTGTGCTCTGCGTACCTGTAACGTGGACACCTAGGAGGCTAGCGTGGGCACCCTGTTGCCGGCAGGAACACTGAGTACCCCCAGGCGCACCTGGGTCTGCTAAGCAACATCCAGTCCCGTAGCCCTTTAGAGCCCCTCTGTGCATGCCGAGCGTAGGGAAACTCACTGCACTCTCTTTTCGAGCGTCTTAATTTCCTCAGCACTCGCGCACGTTCACGAACACCGTTCTGGCACGTCCCACATGGCGTAGAAGTCTTAGGCGTTGCCCTAGTCTGAGCAGCACTCAGAGTAACCCTCGGCTTCGCATTCCATCCAGTACCTCCTGCCTGAAGTCACCATGCCTCCTAGAGGAAGTCGGCTTGCGTTCTGACTGCAGTTTAAGTCCTGTTCTTCCTGTGGCACTGCAGGCTTTTGAATAGCCAAGGCCCAGAGGAGCAGCTACGGCGTTCCTTGGTTGAGGCAGTTCGCTTGATGCAGAACACCCTACTTCGAGAAGCTGATTCAGGGAAGGAAACACAGGGTAACCTGTGTCTCTTTGGACTTGTTAGAAACCACAGTGGGGTATGCTGAGTGTGCCCATGGAAACGGGGGCCTGCTAGAACTAGCCTTGCTTTCCCGTTTTGAAGGCTGCATTCATGCTGCCTTGAAGCTGCCTGACATTCCCTGCACTTGATAGGCCTGCAAACCCTGTAAGAATGCTTCTGGGGAGAAAATGAATTTGCTGTCTAAACCAGGTGCTTCCGTGACTGCGGTGTGGTCAGCCTGACAAGCTCTAGCACTAAAAGGAAACTCAACGTGTGAACTTGCCTCCAGTTTAGGCCCTTAGTAGCCATGTACATACGGAGGCATACAGCTCTTTTCAAGAGTTCTTAGTCGCTTATATGCTTTATTTTAAAAGAAGTACACTTCTGAGGACTCCCAGTGCTCTCGGTTATGCATCATTTCCCCTCCAAGTTCACTGAGTACCTCCAGACACCTGTGTGCCGGCTGCGAAACTTCCAGTCCCATTTGTTGATCCCTCGGAGGCCGTCTGTGCGTGCCTAGAGACGGGCAACACACTGTACGTTCCTTGAGGAGAGCTACATTTCCAGAGTCCTCGAACGGCCTCAGGACAACGTTGCTGCTGAGTCCGAAGTGCCCAGGAAGACTTTGTCATGGCCCTTGTGTGAGCTGCCATGTGATAACACTCTGCTTTGAATGCTTCGAGGCCCTCGTACCTGCAGTCACTCTGCTCGAGGAGAAAGTCAGCATCTTGCCATGCGGTGTCGCTGACGGCACACCCAGCAGAAACACATGCCTGGAAGTAAGGCCCTGATTTGCCGTGCAGAAGCGGAGGCGTGCAGCAGTTTCCATGAGCCGGTGGCCTGTGCTCTGCCTACCTGTAACGTGGACACCTAGGAGGCTAGCGTGGGCACCCTGTTGCCGGCAGGAACACTGAGTACCCCCAGGCGCACCTGGGTCTGCTAAGCAACATCCAGTCCCGTAGCCCTTTAGAGCCCCTCTGTGCATGCCGAGCGTAGGGAAACGCACTGCACTCTCTTTTGGAGAGTCTTAATTTCCTCAGCACTCGCGCACGTTCACGAACACCGTTCTGGCACGTCCCACATGGCGTAGAAGTCTTAGGCGTTGCCCTAGTCTGAGCTGCACTCAGAGTAACCCTCGGCTTCGCATTCCATCCAGGACCTCCTGCCTGAAGTCACCATGCCTCCTAGAGGAAGTCGGCTTGCGTTCTGACTGCAGTTTAAGTCCTGTTCTTCCTGTGGCACTGCAGGCTTTTGAATAGCCAAGGCCCAGAGGAGCAGCTACGGCGTTCCTTGGTTGAGGCAGTTCGCTTGATGCAGAACACCCTACTTCGAGAATCTGATTCAGGGAAGGAAACACAGGGTAACCTGTGTCTCTTTGGACTTGTTAGAAACCACAGTGGGGTATGCTGAGTGTGCCCATGGAAACGGGGGCCTGCTGGAACTAGCCTTGCTTTCCCGTTTTGAAGGCTGCATTCATGCTGCCTTGAAGCTGCCTGACATTCCCTGCACTTGATAGGCCTGCAAACCCTGTAAGAATGCTTCTGGGGAGAAAATGAATTTGCTGTCTAAACCAGGTGCTTCCGTGACTGCGGTGTGGTCAGCCTGACAAGCTCTAGCACTAAAAGGAAACTCAACTTGTGAACTTGCCTCCAGTTTAGGCCCTTAGTAGCCATGTAGATACGGAGGCATACAGCTCTTTCCAAGAGTTCTTAGTCGCTTATATGCTTTATTTTAAAGGAAGTACACTTCTGAGGACTCCCAGTGCTCTCGGTTATGCATCATTTTCCCTCCAAGTTCACTGAGTACCTCCAGACCCCTGTGTGCCGGCTGCGAAACTTCCAGTCCCATTTGTTGATCCCTCGGAGGCCGTCTGTGCGTGCCTAGAGACGGGCAACACACTGTACGTTCCTTGAGGAGAGCTACATTTCCAGAGTCCTCGAACGGCCTCAGGACAACATTGCTGCTGAGTCCGAAGTGCCCAGGAAGACTTTGTCATGGCCCTTGTGTGAGCTGCCATGTGATAACACTCTGCTTTGAATGCTTCGAGGCCCTCGTACCTGCAGTCACTCTGCTCGAGGAGAAAGTCAGCATCTTGCCATGCGGTGTCGCTGACGGCACACCCAGCAGAAACACATGCCTGGAAGTAAGGCCCTGATTTGCCGTGCAGAAGCGGAGGCGTGCAGCAGTTTCCATGAGCCGGTGGCCTGTGCTCTGCGTACCTGTAACGTGGACACCCAGGAGGCTAGCGTGGGCACCCTGTTGCCGGCAGGAACACTGAGTAGCCCCAGGCGCACCTGGGTCTGCTAAGCAACATCCAGTCCCGTAGCCCTTTAGAGCCCCTCTGTGCATGCCGAGCGTAGGGAAACGCACTGCACTCTCTTTTGGAGCGTCTTAATTTCCTCAGCACTCGCGCACGTTCACGAACACCGTTCTGGCACGTCCCACATGGCGTAGAAGTCTTAGGCGTTGCCCTAGTCTGAGCTGCACTCAGAGTAACCCTCGGCTTCGCATTCCATCCAGGACCTCCTGCCTGAAGTCACCATGCCTCCTAGAGGAAGTCGGCTTGCGTTCTGACTGCAGTTTAAGTCCTGTTCTTCCTGTGGCACTGCAGGCTTTTGAATAGCCAAGGCCCAGAGGAGCAGCTACGGCGTTCCTTGGTTGAGGCAGTTCGCTTGATGCAGAACACCCTATTTTGAGAAGCTGATTCAGGGAAGGAAACACAGGGTAACCTGTGTCTCTTTGGACTTGTTAGAAACCACAGTGGGGTATGCTGAGTGTGCCCATGGAAACGGGGGCCTGCTGGAACTAGCCTTGCTTTCCCATTTTGAAGGCTGCGTTCATGCTGCCTTGAAGCTGCCTGACATTCCCTGCTCTTGACAGGCCTGCAAACCCTGTAAGAATGCTTCTGGGGAGAAAATGAATTTGCTGTCTAAACCAGGTGCTTCCGTGACTGCGGTGTGGTCAGCCTGACAAGCTCTAGCGCTAAAAGGAAACTCAACGTGTGAACTTGCCTCCAGTTTAAGCCCTTAGTAGCCATGTAGATACGGAGGCATACAGCTCTTTCCGTGAGTTCTTAGTCGCTTATATGCTTTATTTTAAAGGAAGTACACTTCTGAGGACTCCCAGTGCTCTCGGTTATGCATCATTTCCCCTCCAAGTTCACTGAGTACCTCCAGACCCCTGTGTGCCGGCTGCGAAACTTCCAGTCCCATTTGTTAATCCCTCGGAGGCCGTCTGTGCGTGCCTAGAGACGGGCAACACACTGTACGTTCCTTGAGGAGAGCTACATTTCCAGAGTCCTCAAACGGCCTCAGGACAACATTGCTGCTGAGTCCGAAGTGCCCAGGAAGACTTTGTCATGGCCCTTGTGTGAGCTGCCATGTGATAACACTCTGCTTTGAATGCTTCGAGGCCCTCGTACCTGCAGTCACTCTGCTCGAGGAGAAAGTCAGCATCTTGCCATGCGGTGTCGCTGACGGCACACCCAGCAGAAACACATGCCTGGAAGTAAGGCCCTGATTTGCCGTGCAGAAGCGGAGGCGTGCAGCAGTTTCCATGAGCCGGTGGCCTGTGCTCTGCGTACCTGTAACGTGGACACCTAGGAGGCTAGCGTGGGCACCCTGTTGCCGGCAGGAACACTGAGTACCCCCAGGCGCACCTGGGTCTGCTAAGCAACATCCAGTCCCGTAGCCCTTTAGAGCCCCTCTGTGCATGCCGAGCGTAGGGAAACGCACTGCACTCTCTTTTGGAGAGTCTTAATTTCCTCAGCACTCGCGCACGTTCACGAACACCGTTCTGGCACGTCCCACATGGCGTAGAAGTCTTAGGCGTTGCCCTAGTCTGAGCTGCACTCAGAGTAACCCTCGGCTTCGCATTCCATCCAGGACCTCCTGCCTGAAGTCACCATGCCTCCTAGAGGAAGTCGGCTTGCGTTCTGACTGCAGTTTAAGTCCTGTTCTTCCTGTGGCACTGCAGGCTTTTGAATAGCCAAGGCCCAGAGGAGCAGCTACGGCGTTCCTTGGTTGAGGCAGTTCGCTTGATGCAGAACACCCTACTTCGAGAATCTGATTCAGGGAAGGAAACACAGGGTAACCTGTGTCTCTTTGGACTTGTTAGAAACCACAGTGGGGTATGCTGAGTGTGCCCATGGAAACGGGGGCCTGCTGGAACTAGCCTTGCTTTCCCGTTTTGAAGGCTGCATTCATGCTGCCTTGAAGCTGCCTGACATTCCCTGCACTTGATAGGCCTGCAAACCCTGTAAGAATGCTTCTGGGGAGAAAATGAATTTGCTGTCTAAACCAGGTGCTTCCGTGACTGCGGTGTGGTCAGCCTGACAAGCTCTAGCACTAAAAGGAAACTCAACTTGTGAACTTGCCTCCAGTTTAGGCCCTTAGTAGCCATGTAGATACGGAGGCATACAGCTCTTTCCAAGAGTTCTTAGTCGCTTATATGCTTTATTTTAAAGGAACTACACTTCTGAGGACTCCCAGTGCTCTCGGTTATGCATCATTTCCCCTCCAAGTTCACTGAGTACCTCCAGACCCCTGTGTGCCGGCTGCGAAACTTCCAGTCCCATTTGTTGATCCCTCGGAGGCCGTCTGTGCGTGCCTAGAGACGGGCAACACACTGTACGTTCCTTGAGGAGAGCTACATTTCCAGAGTCCTCGAACGGCCTCAGGACAACATTGCTGCTGAGTCCGAAGTGCCCAGGAAGACTTTGTCATGGCCCTTGTGTGAGCTGCCATGTGATAACACTCTGCTTTGAATGCTTCGAGGCCCTCGTACCTGCAGTCACTCTGCTCGAGGAGAAAGTCAGCATCTTGCCATGCGGTGTCGCTGACGGCACACCCAGCAGAAACACATGCCTGGAAGTAAGGCCCTGATTTGCCGTGCAGAAGCGGAGGCGTGCAGCAGTTTCCATGAGCCGGTGGCCTGTGCTCTGCGTACCTGTAACGTGGACACCCAGGAGGCTAGCGTGGGCACCCTGTTGCCGGCAGGAACACTGAGTAGCCCCAGGCGCACCTGGGTCTGCTAAGCAACATCCAGTCCCGTAGCCCTTTAGAGCCCCTCTGTGCATGCCGAGCGTAGGGAAACGCACTGCACTCTCTTTTGGAGCGTCTTAATTTCCTCAGCACTCGCGCACGTTCACGAACACCGTTCTGGCACGTCCCACATGGCGTAGAAGTCTTAGGCGTTGCCCTAGTCTGAGCTGCACTCAGAGTAACCCTCGGCTTCGCATTCCATCCAGGACCTCCTGCCTGAAGTCACCATGCCTCCTAGAGGAAGTCGGCTTGCGTTCTGACTGCAGTTTAAGTCCTGTTCTTCCTGTGGCACTGCAGGCTTTTGAATAGCCAAGGCCCAGAGGAGCAGCTACGGCGTTCCTTGGTTGAGGCAGTTCGCTTGATGCAGAACACCCTATTTTGAGAAGCTGATTCAGGGAAGGAAACACAGGGTAACCTGTGTCTCTTTGGACTTGTTAGAAACCACAGTGGGGTATGCTGAGTGTGCCCATGGAAACGGGGGCCTGCTGGAACTAGCCTTGCTTTCCCATTTTGAAGGCTGCGTTCATGCTGCCTTGAAGCTGCCTGACATTCCCTGCTCTTGACAGGCCTGCAAACCCTGTAAGAATGCTTCTGGGGAGAAAATGAATTTGCTGTCTAAACCAGGTGCTTCCGTGACTGCGGTGTGGTCAGCCTGACAAGCTCTAGCGCTAAAAGGAAACTCAACGTGTGAACTTGCCTCCAGTTTAAGCCCTTAGTAGCCATGTAGATACGGAGGCATACAGCTCTTTCCGTGAGTTCTTAGTCGCTTATATGCTTTATTTTAAAGGAAGTACACTTCTGAGGACTCCCAGTGCTCTCGGTTATGCATCATTTCCCCTCCAAGTTCACTGAGTACCTCCAGACCCCTGTGTGCCGGCTGCGAAACTTCCAGTCCCATTTGTTAATCCCTCGGAGGCCGTCTGTGCGTGCCTAGAGACGGGCAACACACTGTACGTTCCTTGAGGAGAGCTACATTTCCAGAGTCCTCAAACGGCCTCAGGACAACATTGCTGCTGAGTCCGAAGTGCCCAGGAAGACTTTGTCATGGCCCTTGTGTGAGCTGCCATGTGATAACACTCTGCTTTGAATGCTTCGAGGCCCTCGTACCTGCAGTCACTCTGCTCGAGGAGAAAGTCAGCATCTTGCCATGCGGTGTCGCTGACGGCACACCCAGCAGAAACACATGCCTGGAAGTAAGGCCCTGATTTGCCGTGCAGAAGCGGAGGCGTGCAGCAGTTTCCATGAGCCGGTGGCCTGTGCTCTGCGTACCTGTAACGTGGACACCTAGGAGGCTAGCGTGGGCACCCTGTTGCCGGCAGGAACACTGAGTACCCCCAGGCGCACCTGGGTCTGCTAAGCAACATCCAGTCCCGTAGCCCTTTAGAGCCCCTCTGTGCATGCCGAGCGTAGGGAAACGCACTGCACTCTCTTTTGGAGAGTCTTAATTTCCTCAGCACTCGCGCACGTTCACGAACACCGTTCTGGCACGTCCCACATGGCGTAGAAGTCTTAGGCGTTGCCCTAGTCTGAGCTGCACTCAGAGTAACCCTCGGCTTCGCATTCCATCCAGGACCTCCTGCCTGAAGTCACCATGCCTCCTAGAGGAAGTCGGCTTGCGTTCTGACTGCAGTTTAAGTCCTGTTCTTCCTGTGGCACTGCAGGCTTTTGAATAGCCAAGGCCCAGAGGAGCAGCTACGGCGTTCCTTGGTTGAGGCAGTTCGCTTGATGCAGAACACCCTACTTCGAGAATCTGATTCAGGGAAGGAAACACAGGGTAACCTGTGTCTCTTTGGACTTGTTAGAAACCACAGTGGGGTATGCTGAGTGTGCCCATGGAAACGGGGGCCTGCTGGAACTAGCCTTGCTTTCCCGTTTTGAAGGCTGCATTCATGCTGCCTTGAAGCTGCCTGACATTCCCTGCACTTGATAGGCCTGCAAACCCTGTAAGAATGCTTCTGGGGAGAAAATGAATTTGCTGTCTAAACCAGGTGCTTCCGTGACTGCGGTGTGGTCAGCCTGACAAGCTCTAGCACTAAAAGGAAACTCAACTTGTGAACTTGCCTCCAGTTTAGGCCCTTAGTAGCCATGTAGATACGGAGGCATACAGCTCTTTCCAAGAGTTCTTAGTCGCTTATATGCTTTATTTTAAAGGAACTACACTTCTGAGGACTCCCAGTGCTCTCGGTTATGCATCATTTCCCCTCCAAGTTCACTGAGTACCTCCAGACCCCTGTGTGCCGGCTGCGAAACTTCCAGTCCCATTTGTTGATCCCTCGGAGGCCGTCTGTGCGTGCCTAGAGACGGGCAACACACTGTACGTTCCTTGAGGAGAGCTACATTTCCAGAGTCCTCGAACGGCCTCAGGACAACATTGCTGCTGAGTCCGAAGTGCCCAGGAAGACTTTGTCATGGCCCTTGTGTGAGCTGCCATGTGATAACACTCTGCTTTGAATGCTTCGAGGCCCTCGTACCTGCAGTCACTCTGCTCGAGGAGAAAGTCAGCATCTTGCCATGCGGTGTCGCTGACGGCACACCCAGCAGAAACACATGCCTGGAAGTAAGGCCCTGATTTGCCGTGCAGAAGCGGAGGCGTGCAGCAGTTTCCATGAGCCGGTGGCCTGTGCTCTGCGTACCTGTAACGTGGACACCCAGGAGGCTAGCGTGGGCACCCTGTTGCCGGCAGGAACACTGAGTAGCCCCAGGCGCACCTGGGTCTGCTAAGCAACATCCAGTCCCGTAGCCCTTTAGAGCCCCTCTGTGCATGCCGAGCGTAGGGAAACGCACTGCACTCTCTTTTGGAGCGTCTTAATTTCCTCAGCACTCGCGCACGTTCACGAACACCGTTCTGGCACGTCCCACATGGCGTAGAAGTCTTAGGCGTTGCCCTAGTCTGAGCTGCACTCAGAGTAACCCTCGGCTTCGCATTCCATCCAGGACCTCCTGCCTGAAGTCACCATGCCTCCTAGAGGAAGTCGGCTTGCGTTCTGACTGCAGTTTAAGTCCTGTTCTTCCTGTGGCACTGCAGGCTTTTGAATAGCCAAGGCCCAGAGGAGCAGCTACGGCGTTCCTTGGTTGAGGCAGTTCGCTTGATGCAGAACACCCTATTTTGAGAAGCTGATTCAGGGAAGGAAACACAGGGTAACCTGTGTCTCTTTGGACTTGTTAGAAACCACAGTGGGGTATGCTGAGTGTGCCCATGGAAACGGGGGCCTGCTGGAACTAGCCTTGCTTTCCCATTTTGAAGGCTGCGTTCATGCTGCCTTGAAGCTGCCTGACATTCCCTGCTCTTGACAGGCCTGCAAACCCTGTAAGAATGCTTCTGGGGAGAAAATGAATTTGCTGTCTAAACCAGGTGCTTCCGTGACTGCGGTGTGGTCAGCCTGACAAGCTCTAGCGCTAAAAGGAAACTCAACGTGTGAACTTGCCTCCAGTTTAAGCCCTTAGTAGCCATGTAGATACGGAGGCATACAGCTCTTTCCGTGAGTTCTTAGTCGCTTATATGCTTTATTTTAAAGGAAGTACACTTCTGAGGACTCCCAGTGCTCTCGGTTATGCATCATTTCCCCTCCAAGTTCACTGAGTACCTCCAGACCCCTGTGTGCCGGCTGCGAAACTTCCAGTCCCATTTGTTAATCCCTCGGAGGCCGTCTGTGCGTGCCTAGAGACGGGCAACACACTGTACGTTCCTTGAGGAGAGCTACATTTCCAGAGTCCTCAAACGGCCTCAGGACAACATTGCTGCTGAGTCCGAAGTGCCCAGGAAGACTTTGTCATGGCCCTTGTGTGAGCTGCCATGTGATAACACTCTGCTTTGAATGCTTCGAGGCCCTCGTACCTGCAGTCACTCTGCTCGAGGAGAAAGTCAGCATCTTGCCATGCGGTGTCGCTGACGGCACACCCAGCAGAAACACATGCCTGGAAGTAAGGCCCTGATTTGCCGTGCAGAAGCGGAGGCGTGCAGCAGTTTCCATGAGCCGGTGGCCTGTGCTCTGCGTACCTGTAACGTGGACACCTAGGAGGCTAGCGTGGGCACCCTGTTGCCGGCAGGAACACTGAGTACCCCCAGGCGCACCTGGGTCTGCTAAGCAACATCCAGTCCCGTAGCCCTTTAGAGCCCCTCTGTGCATGCCGAGCGTAGGGAAACGCACTGCACTCTCTTTTGGAGAGTCTTAATTTCCTCAGCACTCGCGCACGTTCACGAACACCGTTCTGGCACGTCCCACATGGCGTAGAAGTCTTAGGCGTTGCCCTAGTCTGAGCTGCACTCAGAGTAACCCTCGGCTTCGCATTCCATCCAGGACCTCCTGCCTGAAGTCACCATGCCTCCTAGAGGAAGTCGGCTTGCGTTCTGACTGCAGTTTAAGTCCTGTTCTTCCTGTGGCACTGCAGGCTTTTGAATAGCCAAGGCCCAGAGGAGCAGCTACGGCGTTCCTTGGTTGAGGCAGTTCGCTTGATGCAGAACACCCTACTTCGAGAATCTGATTCAGGGAAGGAAACACAGGGTAACCTGTGTCTCTTTGGACTTGTTAGAAACCACAGTGGGGTATGCTGAGTGTGCCCATGGAAACGGGGGCCTGCTGGAACTAGCCTTGCTTTCCCGTTTTGAAGGCTGCATTCATGCTGCCTTGAAGCTGCCTGACATTCCCTGCACTTGATAGGCCTGCAAACCCTGTAAGAATGCTTCTGGGGAGAAAATGAATTTGCTGTCTAAACCAGGTGCTTCCGTGACTGCGGTGTGGTCAGCCTGACAAGCTCTAGCACTAAAAGGAAACTCAACTTGTGAACTTGCCTCCAGTTTAGGCCCTTAGTAGCCATGTAGATACGGAGGCATACAGCTCTTTCCAAGAGTTCTTAGTCGCTTATATGCTTTATTTTAAAGGAAGTACACTTCTGAGGACTCCCAGTGCTCTCGGTTATGCATCATTTCCCCTCCAA
The DNA here is from genome assembly GCF_963455315.2 of Globicephala melas. NCBI lineage: Eukaryota > Metazoa > Chordata > Mammalia > Artiodactyla > Delphinidae > Globicephala > Globicephala melas. The sequence continues at coordinate 58,776,589 of NC_083333.1, forward strand.
GTTCACTGAGTACCTCCAGACCCCTGTGTGCCGGCTGCGAAACTTCCAGTCCCATTTGTTGATCCCTCGGAGGCCGTCTGTGCGTGCCTAGAGACGGGCAACACACTGTACGTTCCTTGAGGAGAGCTACATTTCCAGAGTCCTCGAACGGCCTCAGGACAACATTGCTGCTGAGTCCGAAGTGCCCAGGAAGACTTTGTCATGGCCCTTGTGTGAGCTGCCATGTGATAACACTCTGCTTTGAATGCTTCGAGGCCCTCGTACCTGGAGTCACTCTGCTCGAGGAGAAAGTCAGCATCTTGCCATGCGGTGTCGCTGACGGCACACCCAGCAGAAACACATGCCTGGAAGTAAGGCCCTGATTTGCCGTGCAGAAGCGGAGGCGTGCAGCAGTTTCCATGAGCCGGTGGCCTGTGCTCTGCGTACCTGTAACGTGGACACCCAGGAGGCTAGCGTGGGCACCCTGTTGCCGGCAGGAACACTGAGTAGCCCCAGGCGCACCTGGGTCTGCTAAGCAACATCCAGTCCCGTAGCCCTTTAGAGCCCCTCTGTGCATGCCGAGCGTAGGGAAACGCACTGCACTCTCTTTTGGAGCGTCTTAATTTCCTCAGCACTCGCGCACGTTCACGAACACCGTTCTGGCACGTCCCACATGGCGTAGAAGTCTTAGGCGTTGCCCTAGTCTGAGCTGCACTCAGAGTAACCCTCGGCTTCGCATACCATCCAGGACCTCCTGCCTGAAGTCACCATGCCTCCTAGAGCAAGTCGGCTTGCGTTCTGACAGCAGTTTACGTCCTGTTCTTCCTGTGGCACTGCAGGCTTTTGAATAGCCAAGGCCCAGAGGAGCAGCTACGGCGTTCCTTGGTTGAGGCAGTTCGCTTGATGCAGAACACCCTACTTCGAGAATCTGATTCAGGGAAGGAAACACAGGGTAACCTGTGTCTCTTTGGACTTGTTAGAAACCACAGTGGGGTATGCTGAGTGTGCCCATGGAAACGGGGGCCTGCTGGAACTAGCCTTGCTTTCCCGTTTTGAAGGCTGCATTCATGCTGCCTTGAAGCTGCCTGACATTCCCTGCACTTGATAGGCCTGTAAACCCTGTAAGAATGCTTCTGGGGAGAAAATGAATTTGCTGTCTAAACCAGGTGCTTCCGTGACTGCGGTGTGGTCAGCCTGACAAGCTCTAGCACTAAAAGGAAACTCAACGTGTGAACTTGCCTCCAGTTTAAGCCCTTAGTAGCCATGTAGATACGGAGGCATACAGCTCTTTCCGTGAGTTCTTAGTCGCTTATATGCTTTATTTTAAAGGAACTACACTTCTGAGGACTCCTAGGCCTCTCGGGTATGCATCATTTCCCCTCCAAGTTCACTGAGTACCTCCAGACCCCTGTGTGCCGGCTGCGAAACTTCCAGTCCCATTTGTTGATCCCTCGGAGGCCGTCTGTGCGTGCCTAGAGACGGGCAACACACTGTACGTTCCTTGAGGAGAGCTACATTTCCAGAGACCTCGACCGGCCTCAGGACAACATTGATGGTGAGTGCGAACTGCCCAGGAAGAATTTGTCATGGCCCTTGTGTGAGCTGCCATGTGATAACACTCTGCTTTGAATGCTTCGAGGCCCTCGTACCTGCAGTCACTCTGCTCGAGGAGAAAGTCAGCATCTTGCCATGCGGTGTCGCTGACGGCACACCCAGCAGAAACACATGCCTGGAAGTAAGGCCCTGATTTGCCGTGCAGAAGCGGAGGCGTGCAGCAGTTTCCATGAGCCGGTGGCCTGTGCTCTGCGTACCTGTAACGTGGACACCCAGGAGGCTAGCGTGGGCACCCTGTTGCCGGCAGGAACACTGAGTAGCCCCAGGCGCACCTGGGTCTGCTAAGCAACATCCAGTCCCGTAGCCCTTTAGAGCCCCTCTGTGCATGCCGAGCGTAGGGAAACGCACTGCACTCTCTTTTGGAGCGTCTTAATTTCCTCAGCACTCGCGCACGTTCACGAACACCGTTCTGGCACGTCCCACATGGCGTAGAAGTCTTAGGCGTTGCCCTAGTCTGAGCTGCACTCAGAGTAACCCTCGGCTTCGCATTCCATCCAGGACCTCCTGCCTGAAGTCACCATGCCTCCTAGAGGAAGTCGGCTTGCGTTCTGACTGCAGTTTAAGTCCTGTTCTTCCTGTGGCACTGCAGGCTTTTGAATAGCCAAGGCCCAGAGGAGCAGCTACGGCGTTCCTTGGTTGAGGCAGTTCGCTTGATGCAGAACACCCTATTTTGAGAAGCTGATTCAGGGAAGGAAACACAGGGTAACCTGTGTCTCTTTGGACTTGTTAGAAACCACAGTGGGGTATGCTGAGTGTGCCCATGGAAACGGGGGCCTGCTGGAACTAGCCTTGCTTTCCCGTTTTGAAGGCTGCATTCATGCTGCCTTGAAGCTGCCTGACATTCCCTGCACTTGATAGGCCTGCAAACCCTGTAAGAATGCTTCTGGGGAGAAAATGAATTTGCTGTCTAAACCAGGTGCTTCCGTGACTGCGGTGTGGTCAGCCTGACAAGCTCTAGCACTAAAAGGAAACTCAACTTGTGAACTTGCCTCCAGTTTAGGCCCTTAGTAGCCATGTAGATACGGAGGCATACAGCTCTTTCCAAGAGTTCTTAGTCGCTTATATGCTTTATTTTAAAGGAAGTACACTTCTGAGGACTCCCAGTGCTCTCGGTTATGCATCATTTCCCCTCCAAGTTCACTGAGTACCTCCAGACCCCTGTGTGCCGGCTGCGAAACTTCCAGTCCCATTTGTTGATCCCTCGGAGGCCGTCTGTGCGTGCCTAGAGACGGGCAACACACTGTACGTTCCTTGAGGAGAGCTACATTTCCAGAGTCCTCGAACGGCCTCAGGACAACATTGCTGCTGAGTCCGAAGTGCCCAGGAAGACTTTGTCATGGCCCTTGTGTGAGCTGCCATGTGATAACACTCTGCTTTGAATGCTTCGAGGCCCTCGTACCTGGAGTCACTCTGCTCGAGGAGAAAGTCAGCATCTTGCCATGCGGTGTCGCTGACGGCACACCCAGCAGAAACACATGCCTGGAAGTAAGGCCCTGATTTGCCGTGCAGAAGCGGAGGCGTGCAGCAGTTTCCATGAGCCGGTGGCCTGTGCTCTGCGTACCTGTAACGTGGACACCCAGGAGGCTAGCGTGGGCACCCTGTTGCCGGCAGGAACACTGAGTAGCCCCAGGCGCACCTGGGTCTGCTAAGCAACATCCAGTCCCGTAGCCCTTTAGAGCCCCTCTGTGCATGCCGAGCGTAGGGAAACGCACTGCACTCTCTTTTGGAGCGTCTTAATTTCCTCAGCACTCGCGCACGTTCACGAACACCGTTCTGGCACGTCCCACATGGCGTAGAAGTCTTAGGCGTTGCCCTAGTCTGAGCTGCACTCAGAGTAACCCTCGGCTTCGCATACCATCCAGGACCTCCTGCCTGAAGTCACCATGCCTCCTAGAGCAAGTCGGCTTGCGTTCTGACTGCAGTTTAAGTCCTGTTCTTCCTGTGGCACTGCAGGCTTTTGAATAGCCAAGGCCCAGAGGAGCAGCTACGGCGTTCCTTGGTTGAGGCAGTTCGCTTGATGCAGAACACCCTACTTCGAGAATCTGATTCAGGGAAGGAAACACAGGGTAACCTGTGTCTCTTTGGACTTGTTAGAAACCACAGTGGGGTATGCTGAGTGTGCCCATGGAAACGGGGGCCTGCTGGAACTAGCCTTGCTTTCCCGTTTTGAAGGCTGCATTCATGCTGCCTTGAAGCTGCCTGACATTCCCTGCACTTGATAGGCCTGTAAACCCTGTAAGAATGCTTCTGGGGAGAAAATGAATTTGCTGTCTAAACCAGGTGCTTCCGTGACTGCGGTGTGGTCAGCCTGACAAGCTCTAGCACTAAAAGGAAACTCAACGTGTGAACTTGCCTCCAGTTTAAGCCCTTAGTAGCCATGTAGATACGGAGGCATACAGCTCTTTCCGTGAGTTCTTAGTCGCTTATATGCTTTATTTTAAAGGAACTACACTTCTGAGGACTCCTAGGCCTCTCGGGTATGCATCATTTCCCCTCCAAGTTCACTGAGTACCTCCAGACCCCTGTGTGCCGGCTGCGAAACTTCCAGTCCCATTTGTTGATCCCTCGGAGGCCGTCTGTGCGTGCCTAGAGACGGGCAACACACTGTACGTTCCTTGAGGAGAGCTACATTTCCAGAGACCTCGACCGGCCTCAGGACAACATTGATGGTGAGTGCGAACTGCCCAGGAAGAATTTGTCATGGCCCTTGTGTGAGCTGCCATGTGATAACACTCTGCTTTGAATGCTTCGAGGCCCTCGTACCTGCAGTCACTCTGCTCGAGGAGAAAGTCAGCATCTTGCCATGCGGTGTCGCTGACGGCACACCCAGCAGAAACACATGCCTGGAAGTAAGGCCCTGATTTGCCGTGCAGAAGCGGAGGCGTGCAGCAGTTTCCATGAGCCGGTGGCCTGTGCTCTGCGTACCTGTAACGTGGACACCCAGGAGGCTAGCGTGGGCACCCTGTTGCCGGCAGGAACACTGAGTAGCCCCAGGCGCACCTGGGTCTGCTAAGCAACATCCAGTCCCGTAGCCCTTTAGAGCCCCTCTGTGCATGCCGAGCGTAGGGAAACGCACTGCACTCTCTTTTGGAGCGTCTTAATTTCCTCAGCACTCGCGCACGTTCACGAACACCGTTCTGGCACGTCCCACATGGCGTAGAAGTCTTAGGCGTTGCCCTAGTCTGAGCTGCACTCAGAGTAACCCTCGGCTTCGCATACCATCCAGGACCTCCTGCCTGAAGTCACCATGCCTCCTAGAGCAAGTCGGCTTGCGTTCTGACAGCAGTTTACGTCCTGTTCTTCCTGTGGCACTGCAGGCTTTTGAATAGCCAAGGCCCAGAGGAGCAGCTACGGCGTTCCTTGGTTGAGGCAGTTCGCTTGATGCAGAACACCCTACTTCGAGAAGCTGATTCAGGGAAGGAAACACAGGGTAACCTGTGTCTCTTTGGACTTGTTAGAAACCACAGTGGGGTATGCTGAGTGTGCCCATGGAAACGGGGGCCTGCTGGAACTAGCCTTGCTTTCCCGTTTTGAAGGCTGCATTCATGCTGCCTTGAAGCTGCCTGACATTCCCTGCACTTGATAGGCCTGCAAACCCTGTAAGAATGCTTCTGGGGAGAAAATGAATTTGCTGTCTAAACCAGGTGCTTCCGTGACTGCGGTGTGGTCAGCCTGACAAGCTCTAGCACTAAAAGGAAACTCAACTTGTGAACTTGCCTCCAGTTTAGGCCCTTAGTAGCCATGTAGATACGGAGGCATACAGCTCTTTCCAAGAGTTCTTAGTCGCTTATATGCTTTATTTTAAAGGAACTACACTTCTGAGGACTCCCAGTGCTCTCGGTTATGCATCATTTCCCCTCCAAGTTCACTGAGTACCTCCAGACCCCTGTGTGCCGGCTGCGAAACTTCCAGTCCCATTTGTTGATCCCTCGGAGGCCGTCTGTGCGTGCCTAGAGACGGGCAACACACTGTACGTTCCTTGAGGAGAGCTACATTTCCAGAGTCCTCGAACGGCCTCAGGACAACATTGCTGCTGAGTCCGAAGTGCCCAGGAAGACTTTGTCATGGCCCTTGTGTGAGCTGCCATGTGATAACACTCTGCTTTGAATGCTTCGAGGCCCTCGTACCTGCAGTCACTCTGCTCGAGGAGAAAGTCAGCATCTTGCCATGCGGTGTCGCTGACGCCACACCCAGCAGAAACACATGCCTGGAAGTAAGGCCCTGATTTGCCGTGCAGAAGCGGAGGCGTGCAGCAGTTTCCATGAGCCGGTGGCCTGTGCTCTGCGTACCTGTAACGTGGACACCCAGGAGGCTAGCGTGGGCACCCTGTTGCCGGCAGGAACACTGAGTAGCCCCAGGCGCACCTGGGTCTGCTAAGCAACATCCAGTCCCGTAGCCCTTTAGAGCCCCTCTGTGCATGCCGAGCGTAGGGAAACGCACTGCACTCTCTTTTGGAGCGTCTTAATTTCCTCAGCACTCGCGCACGTTCACGAACACCGTTCTGGCACGTCCCACATGGCGTAGAAGTCTTAGGCGTTGCCCTAGTCTGAGCTGCACTCAGAGTAACCCTCGGCTTCGCATTCCATCCAGGACCTCCTGCCTGAAGTCACCATGCCTCCTAGAGGAAGTCGGCTTGCGTTCTGACTGCAGTTTAAGTCCTGTTCTTCCTGTGGCACTGCAGGCTTTTGAATAGCCAAGGCCCAGAGGAGCAGCTACGGCGTTCCTTGGTTGAGGCAGTTCGCTTGATGCAGAACACCCTATTTTGAGAAGCTGATTCAGGGAAGGAAACACAGGGTAACCTGTGTCTCTTTGGACTTGTTAGAAACCACAGTGGGGTATGCTGAGTGTGCCCATGGAAACGGGGGCCTGCTGGAACTAGCCTTGCTTTCCCGTTTTGAAGGCTGCATTCATGCTGCCTTGAAGCTGCCTGACATTCCCTGCACTTGATAGGCCTGCAAACCCTGTAAGAATGCTTCTGGGGAGAAAATGAATTTGCTGTCTAAACCAGGTGCTTCCGTGACTGCGGTGTGGTCAGCCTGACAAGCTCTAGCACTAAAAGGAAACTCAACTTGTGAACTTGCCTCCAGTTTAGGCCCTTAGTAGCCATGTAGATACGGAGGCATACAGCTCTTTCCAAGAGTTCTTAGTCGCTTATATGCTTTATTTTAAAGGAAGTACACTTCTGAGGACTCCCAGTGCTCTCGGTTATGCATCATTTCCCCTCCAAGTTCACTGAGTACCTCCAGACCCCTGTGTGCCGGCTGCGAAACTTCCAGTCCCATTTGTTGATCCCTCGGAGGCCGTCTGTGCGTGCCTAGAGACGGGCAACACACTGTACGTTCCTTGAGGAGAGCTACATTTCCAGAGTCCTCGAACGGCCTCAGGACAACATTGCTGCTGAGTCCGAAGTGCCCAGGAAGACTTTGTCATGGCCCTTGTGTGAGCTGCCATGTGATAACACTCTGCTTTGAATGCTTCGAGGCCCTCGTACCTGGAGTCACTCTGCTCGAGGAGAAAGTCAGCATCTTGCCATGCGGTGTCGCTGACGGCACACCCAGCAGAAACACATGCCTGGAAGTAAGGCCCTGATTTGCCGTGCAGAAGCGGAGGCGTGCAGCAGTTTCCATGAGCCGGTGGCCTGTGCTCTGCGTACCTGTAACGTGGACACCCAGGAGGCTAGCGTGGGCACCCTGTTGCCGGCAGGAACACTGAGTAGCCCCAGGCGCACCTGGGTCTGCTAAGCAACATCCAGTCCCGTAGCCCTTTAGAGCCCCTCTGTGCATGCCGAGCGTAGGGAAACGCACTGCACTCTCTTTTGGAGCGTCTTAATTTCCTCAGCACTCGCGCACGTTCACGAACACCGTTCTGGCACGTCCCACATGGCGTAGAAGTCTTAGGCGTTGCCCTAGTCTGAGCTGCACTCAGAGTAACCCTCGGCTTCGCATACCATCCAGGACCT